>NC_056744.1:356250449-356377949 GCF_019279795.1 Protopterus annectens
CATGCATGAGCAATGGAAGTGAACAAAAAAGGCTGTACTTAAACAAAAAAAAGGGACTAAAGTTCCAAAAATCAAGAAACTATACTTGGAAGAAGACAATCCAAGATATACAAAGGTGAGAAAGCATAACTTAACACATTTAATTTATCAAGAAATGTAACAAGAGGAGAAATGGCCAAATGTAGATACCTCAGTGCTATCAACAGGTTAGTACCACTCACGGAAAAGCCCTTCGTAAAACAGATGCAGCTTATATTTCCATATCACTACACGGCCGGCCACAGTACTTTTTAACAAGTAGATATTTACAGAAGTGGTTTTATTAATTTCTAGGTACAACACATTATTATCATCTTTCATTTTACTTGGAAAATGTACACACTGCTGTATTTACAAAGAACCACCTGCTGCCAAATGAACTGCGGCATTTTTTTTCTGGCCACTTATCAAGACACTGTTTATGACCATATAGTTAACAAATGCACAACATTCATTGTACCTGTTAAAATTCTGAATCTGCCTGCAACAGATAATAAACATCAATGCGTGAGAAATTTGGACTCCGGCATTAAGTTGCTGCATGGGGCCAAGTTAGTACCCAGACATCATGTGGTCGCATGACTCCATTCAGGGAAGTATTTACTTCACATAGTGACAGGGGCTACAACTAAGAGGTAAACCCTGCATTTAGAGAGAATACAAAACCAGACGTTTCTGAAAGGGATTCTGGTATGTTTCCTGTACAATACAGTGTTGGCACAAGGCTGGTTAAATGAAGTGTAGCACAGTTAACAAATAAACACTTTGTGATGCTGTAAGACCAATCTCCTCCACTGCTGCGATTTGATGGCTACAGTAAAAGTTGTTGTATCTTTCGGCTTTTCCCGGTTAGGGATCGCCACAGCGGAACTCCAGTCCGCTAATGATTGGCAGCAGATTTTTACGTACCGAGTTGCCAGCTCTGACGTACAACCTTCAACGAAGGTACGCCCATTCACGCATGTCTCCACACCGAAGACGCTTTAGCTGAGAATTGAAGAGGACAACGTCTTGATGTGAGGCGACAACTCTACCGCAGCACCACCACCGCAAAAGTAATGGGCACAAATACAGATCCCCATCTTAATCTCATAAGGACTCGGGATCTGCTCTGACATGAATATGACAAGAAATCAAAGAGATTCAAGACACAGAAAATACTGGGCCATTGAAGCCTTATTAAATGCTTTCTCTGCATCTCATCCTTAAACTAACAGCACAGCATTAGTATCAAAGGTCTTGTGCGTTAGAAATGTTATCAGCTGTTCCTCTGGCCTTAATGACCCTACAGTGGCATTGGTTAAAAAACAAATGTAATAAATATTTGATTAACTTGGCCCAAAATGCCACAAAAGTTTTAGACACTATTCGATAAGGGATCAGAATGAACCACAGTCTGTTCCACATTACCCTGGTTTAGTACAAACAAATTAAGTAATTATTTTGACATTAGTGGGGAGGATTGTACGGAAACAGCAATGAATGGAGATAGTGACCAGGTCTGACAACATAATTGTGGACACCATTTGTATAACTGAATATTAAACTATCAGATCCTTGAACATATCCATCTCCCATCATATGAAGTCCTGCTGCAAATTCAGTTACCTAGCGAAGTTTGAAGTAATATTAGTCAGCAATATACACAATTCAGGGAAACTTGCTTGTGAAATAAATCGAACGGCAGGGCTTGCATTCACTTGCCAGATCCCTTCACCTTTATCCACATTTGCCCGAGTGATACTGGATTGAGTAGGCATTTGCTCAAACTCTCACTGCTTGCTTCTTTGTAGAGCAAGGTTTACATAACAGTTTATTAGTAAATTGTGGGTGATCTGATACTATGTCAAAGGAGTGGGATGTATTGTTACATGCACTGTCTGTTAGTCACTGACCTTTTCTCTGTAGTGCAACAGTGGTGGATGCTTGGGTTTGCCCCTTAAAAAAAAACAAACAAAAAAAAAGTGTTGTGTGTGTGTGTGTACTTGCTCATAAACTAATCGTTTCAAGTACAACCATTCAAAAGATGCTTCTATTTAAGCTGTAGTTTGCAAGCTCATGCAATCAATAAAGTGAGATGCAAATTTTTAAGCCATGAGCATATGCAGTGGATCATACCAGCATGTGAAATGAGAATGTGCAAAGAAAATATTAAAGAATTTTTTAATACTTTTGTCAGCTGGGTAAGCCCACCAGACAAAGGTGCCCCTTCTCAGAAACCGAGAACTGTCTGGTTAAGTGACTTGTTCACAGTTATATAGTAGATAAATGGATGCAGAAGGAATCGGTCAAACCCTGTACCTTGGGCTATAGGAAGCAGTCGAGTAGCGTTTATATCACGTTATCAAAAGATGAAAATAGCAAATGCTATTTCATCGGCCCCAAAACATCTAAACATGAAAATATTGCACATTCAGAACACGCTGCTCTGAAACACATACACACAACACAAGCACATCAAACAAACAGCAACCACACACACACTTAAATTCCTACATCTAATGCTACACTAAACTAAACATACACTATCTACCCACTTACCTTAACCCAAACCCTAAGGTCCGTCACTATTGCACACTCACCTAACCCGCGCCCTAACCCTAATGTACAAACAATCGCACACTTACCTGAACCCAACCCGTAACTTTCCACCACAGCACTAAGAATAGCGAAGCCACAGAAACGGCCAACCAAATTCTTTCCCGAAGAAAGAATTTGCTGTTCTGCAGCTTCGCTATTCTTAGCATTTGCTGAATAGTATTCAATATCAGAACATTCAAAGTTTTAATACTTCGATGTTCTGATATAGACTCATCGAGTAACAGTTGGGGCATTCTCTGTGCAGTCAGAGTTCTACAAACTTTTGTGCAAAACAGCACCTGTTATATGGTGATGCTTGTCCCTTAGCACAGATCATACTCCTTTATTTATAGTAAGATCCCTCCCCCAAGGCCATTTTTGCCCCCCTGTGCCCATCATCAAGCCGTCACCAATCAGACACAATCCATTCACTCCCCACCATATTAAAGATGTACCCAGTACTGGTTTGGAATGAGAGCCAATCAGGAGAGAAGTCATACAGGCAAGCATAAAGGTTGTTTGGCACCCTCACCAGCATCTCACCTCCTAACTCCACCCACTGGGCAAGGGACAAGCTGCCCTCATCACTGTATTGATCCACTTCCCCTTGTCCCTTGTGAGTACACCATTACTAAATGTTACCAAGTGGTAAACGTCTGTCCCATGATAACCCCTCCTCCAAGGGGATTATGACCATTTCTGTCAGGGCTCTGCTCCACACTTCCCACTCAGGAGAGGCACATCTACCATCCCTGCCAGCTCAACCAACTGCCAAGACACCAATCAAACTCGGTTTGCTAGGGCTTTATCCTTCTATATCACCAGTAGTGGTTATCTGCTGTTAAGGTTTACGCTAAGTATCAGGCCGCTGTGGTCAAAACAAGACTCCTACACCTCAGTGCAGGGAGATCTCCCTTTTTTTACCTAACCAGCTCTGAAGTTGCTGCAATACAGAACAATCTTGTTTTTCACATAACTGTACATTTCAAACACTTGTCCAACAAATGATTGATGTTCAGCTCTACTTCCAAAATTTTCCTCCCAATCAGACTGATTTCTGTACAGTCTGGGGTGAAAGTCTCGAGTATAATTTTACTTTTAACATTTTCCACAAGTATTTCCATAGAGGTGTTTCCCCCATGGCAGTTTAAGAAAATGTTCTGGAAAACAAAATAATCATGTCATTTTTGTATGCTTAAAAATGCCTTTAAAAAGCAAGACAAATGACTCCTTAAGTAGTCTTCTATTCTTTTTCTTTCTACTGCTCCAAGTAGGGGTAGTCGCAGCGGATCATCTGTTTCCATTTCTTCCTGTCCTCTGCATCTTTCTCTGTTCCACCAACCGCCTGCATGTCCTCTCTCACCACATCCATAAACCTTATCTTAGGCCTTCCTCTTTTCCTCTTACCTGGTAGCTTCATCCTTAGCATCTTTTTCCCAATATACTCTGCATCCCTCCTCAGCACATGTCCAAACCAACGTAATCTTACCTCTCTGACTTTGTCTCCAAACTGCCCAACCTGGGCTGACCCTCTAATATACTTATTCCTAATCCTGTCCATCCTCGTCACACCCAGTGCAAATCTTAACATCTTCAACTCTGCTACGTCAAGCTCTGACTCCTGCCTTTTTGTCAATGCCACTGTCTCCAACCCATATAACATAGCTGGTCTCACTACCCTCTTGTAGACCTTCCCTTTCACCCTTACTGGTACTCTGTCACAAATCACTCCTGACACTCTTCTCCGCCCACTCCATCCTGCCTGTACCCTCTTCTTCACCTCTCTTCCACACGCACCATTAGTTTGAACTGTTGATCCCAAGTACTTAAACTCATTCACCTTCACCACCTCTACTCCCTGCATCCTCACCATTCCTCTATCCTCCCTCTCATTCACACACATATATTCTGTCGTAGTCCTGCTAACCTTCATTCCTCTTCTCTCTAGAGCATATCTCCACCTCTCCAGGGTCTCCTCCACCTGTTACCTACTCTCACTACAAATCACAATGTCATCCACAAACATGCCCTTAAGAAGTTTAAATGACAAGGAAAACAGCAACCCACATTTACAGTTTGCTTTCCTATATTTACCTTTTTAGCAGCTAATCTGTTTGAGGGCTTGAGGAAGCCTTTCAGATGAAAGTCAATCAAAACAAACTACTCTGATTTCACATAAAGTGCATAATTTATGTGTATGCATGTATGCATAATGCAATAATATCAACAGCTAAACATACTGCATAAGAAAGTTAACCATCAGAGGTACGCAACTGAAGGCAGATAAACATATGAATGAACTGTAAACAATTAAACAAAACTACTTTTACAGGAACTACATGTTCAAGGGATAAGATTCCCCAAGGGGCTATGGAGTGCTATTAAAGTCAGCTCTATTTATAAATATCTGACTCCGGTAATGGATTTTTTTTCCTTTTGCAAAGAAGCAGGAAAACTGTGCAAGGTTATATAAATAGGTTGAATCACAGAAAGCCTTTAATACAGTGTGTTGGAGAATTCTGTAACAATAAGCAAAGACATTGGTGGGGTTTACAATCATTCAAATTAAATCCATATGTTAATACAATGCATGGCAAGAAATTGGGTTCTATCAGGGTACCCCATGCCTTCTACTACATGCATTTTATTACAGTCTCTTGAAAAAGCATGAATTTACTACAGAGACAGACCTGCTGTGACAGTGTGACTGATTAATATTAATAGCTTTTGCAGATGTTACTGGTATCTGAACAATGAAGTGTCTGTTACACGGTTGTTTAAAAAAAACAATGCATTTCTTCTGAGAGAAAAAATAAACTGAAACAAAGATTATTCTGGAATATATGTTATGAAAAAGTCATTTGTAATATTTGTACTGACTACAGTGAAATATTATTTTACAACACTGGTAATAATTGTACACAACTGGGACTGACAACAAACTGATGGTGGTAGTCAGAAGAGGAATGAATGAAAGCAGAGAAATGGAAAACCTTGACAATTTCTGAGCTATAAAGATTTTTTTCCTCCTTAAAATACATGCACTTTGTTTGCCAATTAATCTGGGGTGCTACATGGGGGAAAAGATAACAGCTAATCTCTTTGAGGATTTCAGGAAGCCTTTCAGATGAAAGGACATTCTCATAAGAGTAGTCTCTAGAGCTATGGCCTTCTTCCATAATGCTTGCTCAGACATTTGCACAACTGCTCCTTGGAGAAGCTCTAAACACATTTACAAAGCATTATTAACTTGGACATGACCACCAAGTCTGGCTCTTACATCTGTGCCATCTGCTACCAAAGTAACACCAAAAGGGAAAAGATGCCCCCCAATGGAGTCCTATCCTGTTTGTTTCTACAGCAGTAACACTTGAACAAGAACTACAAAAGTTCTAGATATACACTTTCAAAGAGCTCTGACCGCAGATTGCATCACACTCTCCCTTCACCTACTTTTTTCCCCCTCATTCCTTTATCTTTCTCCAGAACTGGTTTCTGTTAAATACAGAGTGTGTTACAGAAATCACAGGTGGAGTTAGCAGCCTAGGAGATGTCCAAACGTTCTCTGCACCACTTCTGTGAACTCCTGCAGCCAGAAATCAGAGCATCTTAAAAACATATGAGAAAGTTTTTTTTTTTTTGAAAAAAAAAAAAAAAGTCTGTACATGCATTTTCAATACCCACTTTCATCTAAATTTTTGTCACAGAAGTGCTTATCCCATCAAGCAATGGGTGCCAGTCAGGAAAACACCATGGATGAGATGACAATTCACTGCAGGACATAAATAAATGTACAGACAGACAGAAAGACATACTTAGCAATAAAGTAGAAGCAGTCATCAGTCTAACAGAACATCTTTGAAAGGGGTTAGGAAACTGCAGACTCAAACAGATGTTAGAAAACATTCATAATGAGCAGGTTATGCTGCACATTTATAATGACTTTCTTAAAGAAAAGCAGGTGATAAAATCCGGCAAAGGAACATTAATGATAAGAACAGGTTTCTGTGTGCTGAACTGTACAGGTGTATTATGGGAGACTTCGGACACCACCTGTATTTGCATGCATGTAACGGACAGTAAGTTCACAGATGTACACTAAGTAAACTACCAACTTATCTTTTATAAGCCTAGCCATGCAACCCAATCTGACTGTGTCACTGTGTATGACGAGTATTTATTAGGAAGGTCTATGTTAGTTCAGAAGTTTCTAGAGGTTATATGAGGGGGGAAATTAGTTTGGGCATTACTGTCTGCCTCTTTCTATCAGAGATATGGGGTCCAGACTTGGGGTGAATTTCCAATTTCCCATTCATTGGTCAAGGTTGTGCTTAAATAGGGTTAGGGGTTGACACTGCTTCATATGGATGGGGTACTTATTCCAGATCCTCTGAGACATGCACCTGTCTTCCCAACATGTCTTATTTACATTACATCCTACAAAAAGGCCTCATAGAAACGGACAACTGGTGCCGGAGTCACGGCCTTAAACTAAATGCCAAAAAATATATAGTCATCCCCTTTGGGAAAAACAAAGTACCCACAAATTATCACATAGACAGCAACCCACTGAGTACGGAAAAAGTAATCAGAGACCTAGGGACCCAAGTCGACAGCGACCTCTCATTTGACACCCACGTTGCCAAAGTGGTTAGAAAAACATTCTACCTTGCACACCTCATCATGAAGGGATTCACATCCAGATCCAAGGATGTCATTGTACCCCTATACTCCTCCCTCATCAGACCCATGATTGAGTACAATGCCCCATTTGGTATGTACCTCACCCGGCATCTGCAACAGCTGGAGAGACCACAAAAGTACCTCACCAAGAGGATCAAGGGTCTCCAACATATGTCTTATTCTGCCAGACTAAAGAAACGTCAGCTCTATTCAGTAGCATACCGCCTGCTCAGAGGTGATCTCTGCCTGACGTACAAGGCCATGTCCAATCAGGATCTGATGGACATGCTCCACCTCAAAAAATCCAAATCCATCAGGACCACGAGAGCTAAAGACTTAAACCTCGGCACAAGTATGAATAGGACATGCTGGAGGGATAGATTCATAACCCAGAGGCTTCCCATGCTTTGGAACAAGATCCCAGCTCGTATTAGGCAGAGCCCCTCACTGACACTCTTCAAGAGAAATCTTGATGAGTGGATGGGAGATCGTAAATTTACCCCAGGGGTCACATCTGTGTCACTGCTAGAAAGGGGCCCAGTAAACTAATTCTATTATATAAGGGGACCTTCATTGTGTCACTACTAGACAGAGGCACAGTATTCTAAATTTATTCTGTACATTTTTTGTACCACTTCAGGGGGTGGCAAAGCCACATCACTATGGCTAGGCTTACAAATGCCCCAGGGCAGATAGCCTAGTACTATACTACGAAACTATGAAACAAGCAAAATTTAAATCCTTGAATCTAGTGGTTCTGATGCTGTTCATTTTGTGGATGTGCAAAAGGTGTTAAAAAAGCCTCCGTTTGCTCTTGAAGGTTATTTCCTTGATGTTATGACAATGTTTCGGTCTGGGGGCAGAATAAGACATAGGTTCATAGGTAGGTAACTAGGCTATTGCCTTACGGCCTATATAAGCCTAGCCAAAAAGGTACACTGGCTTTCGCCACCCAAGAAAAGTATTTTCCTGTGCCCCTGACAAGCAGAGCCACAGAAGTGATACCCGGGGTGAATTTCCTATTTCCCATCCAGTCATCAAGATTTTTCTTGAAGACTGCTAATGAGGAGCTTTGTTTGATATAGATAGGTAGTTTGTTCCAGAGTATGGGAAGTCTCTGGGACAGGAATTTATGCGACCAGCATGTTCTTTTTATTGTGGTGACAAGGTTTAGGTCCCTAGAGCGTGTAGCTCTGAGGGATTGGGATTTCTTTAAGTGGAGCATGTCCAACAGCTCTGGGTTTGACATAGCTTTGTATGTTAGGCAGAGATCGCCTCTGAGTAGGCAGTATGCAACTGAGTAAAGCTGAAGTTTTTTGAGACTGTCTGCGTAGGGCATCTGTTTGAGGCTAGTAATCCTCTTTGTGAAGTATTTCTGCAGCCTTTCCAGTTGATGTAGATGTCTTGTGAGGTACATACCAAAAGGGGTGCTGTATTCTATAATGGGTCTAATGAGTGACGAGTAGCGAGGAACAATGACCTCTTTTTTCCTGGATGAGAAACTTTTTTGTGATGAGGTGTGCCACGAAGAAGGATTTCCTAACTACTGTGGCGATGTGATTATCAAAGGAAAGACTACTGTCCACCTGTGTCCCAAGGTCTCTCATCACACTTTCGGTGTTAAGTAGACTACTGCCTATGTGGTAGTTCATGGGTACAGAGTTTTTACCAAAGGGGATGACAATGCACTTTTTGGCATTGAGCTTGAGGTCATGGCTTTGTCACCAGGCATTTGTCTCAGTGAGGCCCTTTTGTAGGATGTCTACATCGTTAGGAGTTTCAATTATGGCTCCTAGTTTGCAGTCATTTGCAAACTTTGTTAGCCAAAGACCTTCTGTGTTAGTCTGTACTTCAGAGAAGTAGATACCAAACAGGAGAGGACCCAGGACTGAACCCTGTGGTACTCCACTTGTCGCTGGTCTGAAGTTGGATTTGGAGTATGCTACTTTCATAGTGTGAATTCTGTCAATGAGCGAGTTGGCAACCCATTTTGTGAAATAGGGATTTATGCCTAGTTTAGTGAGTTTATCTACAATTCCAGAGTGGGTGATGGTGTCGAAAGCCTTGGCGAGATCTAGATAGGCTGTGTGAACCACCTTACCCTTGTCTACGGCTTTGGTGACTGCTTCAAAGACATCTATCAGGTTTAGGGGACATGATCTGCCTTTTACAAACCCGAACTAGGTGGGGTCCAGAGTTTGGTGATTACCAATGTCTTTGTTATAAGTTCCATGATGATATGTACCATGGCCTTGCAGACCAGGCTCGTCAGGCTAATGGGGCGATAGTTCCCAGGGTCCGTGGTGGCTCCCCCTTTGTGGAGTGGGATAACTGTCGCTGTGCAGCATTCTGTGGGCACAAAGCCTGACGTGATTGAATATGGTACTTAGGTGGGGTGCCAGTTTGTTCTGTAGTTTGTGTAGAACGCAGCCTGGGATGTTGTCAGGTCCCATGGATGCTGTGTTCTTGGCTTATAAATGAAATAAATGTCAGCAATGAACAGTTAATTTTTGGTGTAATTGATAAAACAAATCGTGAAACTATCATTGCAATGTTAACTTATTTTTTTTTTACATGTTAATACTTTACTGTGGCTAAATATGCGCACAAGTTATTTACAGCATATGGAACTTAAGTCAGGAGGAACTGATCTAATAACTAGCATCATTTTCTGTAAAAAGGAAAAATAAAGCTGAGTCAGAGAACTTGATAACTATGAGACAGAAACATGCTCCAATTAAATTTGTGATAATCTGCTATGCTGCAAATTGTGTCTGTCTGAAATTAAATCTTTAAACAATGCCAGCCTAATCCATTATACTGAAATCTCTGGTAAAAACTTTGTTTTTTCATTTTTGTGCAACCAAGTTGGCCCGACCTTTGCATAAACCTATGCAAGAAGGAAGAGCAAAAATCTTTCATCAAAGGTGACTTTCTAGACAAATTATGAAAGCAAAAAAAAAAAAAAAAAAAAAAAGAGTAAATCATGATTAAAAATGCAAGCATGCCTTTCTCAGGACATATACCATAAACAAGCATACACATATACATTCTGATAGGCACATTACAAATTTGGAGTAAAAGCATTAGGGCAGTATATGGTTGCAGAGCTACACATGCAGAATTTAACAGAGGATAACTTAGGACATCTTTGACTGATGAAAACTGCTCTGTTCGTTATAACCCCCCCCCCCCAAAAGGTCAACACTTGAAGGTAAAAATGGCAGAAGACTTTTCAAGTGCAATTAAACTATTCAAACTGCACTATATTAGAGTCACATAGTTCAGCTTTAAAAAGGAACCGCGCCTGCTGTAGGTACAGTAAATAATCTCTTGTAATTTTGTCACGCTAGTGGCAATTCTTCAAAAATGTAGGTAAAAAGGTACAGAGAAAGAGGAACTTCATTACAAAACCTCCAACACAGTTTATAACACTACTTTTTGAACGGTGATCCCAGTTTTATTGCTAAAACTACTACTTTTTGAATGGTGATCCCAGTTTTATTGCTAAAACTACCACATATTAATTTCAAACATAGGACAGAGAGATTGTATAGAAACTTTCTGAAATGCAGAATCACACTGAGAGTTTGGGAAGCAACATTATTAACAGATCTGCTGCAAGACCTTTAACATTCCAGGCAGGCAATGAGTTGAATTATATGATGAATACGACTTGTAACTCCCAGGCAAACTAACGCGGAAATCTTACATCTGGCCAAATGTACTGAAGGCAAAAATAGGAAAATCTGAATGAGGAAGGAGGCACTAAACTGAATAGTCTATATACAAAACTGCTGAAGGTGTTGCAGTCTGAAACATTTGATGGAAGGGAAAAAATATACTGTATACACATTTAGTCACCAAAGTTGTAAAGCACTGGACAATATCACCTGACATGAGCTTTACGTATTTTCATCTAGTATCAATGTTAATTCGAGCACTTGATGCGTGATTAAAACTGCTGTGAATCTTATCCTGGATGGTGCAAATTAGGTTTGTTAAATTGCACAGCCCGCCAAGACATCTGTTTATTCCTACATGTCACTTTACAGGTTTAAAAATCAAATACAGGCCTTTTCCCCATACCTTACACACTCTTAAATTCTAAGGAAAATGAAAAAAAACAGATACCATGTTATGATAAGTTTAATTACATTTATGTCAAGAAAGATCTCATAACTGGCAGAATAATATATATATATTCATCAGACATCTGTCAGCCCAGGAGCACCACCAGATTTGTGTGTGTGTGCATGTGCGTGTGGGGAGGGAGGCACTGAAGTGTGGCTCCTCCACATTTCCATAAACCTGGAAGCATGTCTCTCCCCTACATTATTTATATTATCAACTCTTTTATTGCTGAAGGTCAGACAAAAATTAAAACTCCAACTTCTAGCAACCACCCTTTCCTAGCACAGTTCCAAGGGGCTACTTCTATCCCCACATGAGTGAAATTAAGTCTAGTCTTTAATGCAGAAGGACTGGCATGATCTCTCTGCCTAAAGACATTAGGTCATTTATCTTTTATTGCACTCTGCTTACCAAAGCTGTCATTTATTCTGCTGGTACTGTAATACCACAAACTCCTGACACTGACTGCTATCGCCTTGCTCAGGCCATGCTTTAAAAAATAGTCACTTACGATGATTTCACATACTGTGCTACCGAAATTTTATAAAATAAATAAGCATTGCACAGACAAACACTTGAAGCAAAGACAAGTGATGTTTAAAGCACAGTGTGTCACAGAGATTACCAAATGTGTAACATGGTGTTCCAACTCACCTGGGGAACACTGTCACACTTCAAACTCAAGTCGTGTGAATAACACGGGCATTCCAGCCCCACATCTCCTGGCAACAATGGCAAACTTCCTTTCCAACTCATCTGTGTAACAGCGACACAGTTTGCAACTGCTGTCTTCTATATGCTTTCTAGTTAAAAAGTTACTCCATTCATTTCATGCGTCTGTATTAGGTTAAAGTTTTATTGCTAATCATAACTTCCACCTCTTTGAAAGGTCTATGCTTTGTTATGCATGCATCACTCAAAATGTTTTCTCTACTTTTACCAGTAACTTCAGCCTGTCCTGATTGGGTAAGATACGAATATGCCTGCTGTCTTTCTGCTAATATTGCTTTATTCTGTAAAAACTATCTTATCACATTTTTACTTGTACGCATTTGTTAAACATGCCTGTGTTGTGACTAAAAAAGGTCAGCCGGTTATTCTGACTTTACACAGTTAAATGAATAAATGAAACCCTGACTCACACCATCTCCTTCCACCTGCAACAATGCCACGTTCTATTGCAATATAGTAGTATAAATATCACCTGGGGTCTCCAGTGAAAACAGGTTACTAACCTAGTGGGACTAACCTGGTCAACAGCGGATAAATAAAAATAAATATCTTTTTCAATGACCCTAGGACTACCCTGCATCCCTCTTTGAAGGTGTAAAATGTTGTATCAGAATTCCAATGATAAGATGCCACTGAGCATCTTTGTGGCCTTCTTTGCTTTTATTCACCTTCAGACAAATAATAATGTTAAGCAGGCGCTTCCTAAAAAAGTGCTCCCTACAAAAACTGACATCTGCAATGGTGATTCTTCACCTCTTTTATCTTCCACACTAGCAGACACATTAGTAATCTCTAATTACATTTTTAGCACTCCCTGTAAATCTCTTCTTGTCTGAGTCGATGATTTCAGATGAACTGCTCACCACACTGCTTCTGCCCCCTCTGCTTTTTTACACCCTCTAATGTGCCAATAACTGATTTCTGCACAGCACCAGTTCGACAGAGACATGCTCTGAGCCAGTATTGTAGTGATCTTCCATCTCTTAATTGCCAGCCCCAGGCAGTTCTGGTCTTAAACCAGTCTGTGACACTCAAGCTGCCATTTTCCTGAAGCAAGATTAATTAGCGTGTTTAATTCTGCTTAATACAACACCTTAAACACGAGATTATATCATCATTTGAAGTCACGGGCCATATAATGATTCAATGGTGAGTGGAAAAACTACAGTGTCATAATAACAGATGTACACAATGCTATTTTTATAAAAAAAAAAAAAAAAAAAAAAATCAGTAAAAAAGTTGACTGTGAAGTACATCATACAAGGCAATACGAAATTCAAAGTGCTACACTGATTTCCTATCATTTCTGATGTCGCCAGTTTTCATGTCCAAGTTAAGATCAAGTGTCAGTGGTGCAACAGGTAGCACACTATCCTTTGGTGCAGAAGGTTGTGGGTTTTATTTCCACACCAGGTAGACAGATTGCTGGCACTGCAGTACAGCATAAGGGGGTGCTGCACACCTGAGTGTCTCCTTCTTCGGATGAGACCCTAAACCGAGGTTCACCCATCTGCTTCAGTTGGTGGTAACTCAAGTGAATTTAAAAGATCCCGTAGTACATACAGAAAAGAGTAATGGAAAGAGTTCTGACCCCCTGGGGGTAGTAATATAAATACCACCTCTGGCCTGTCTAAAAAGAGGCCACTAGTCAAGTTGGACCAACCTGGTCAGCAAAGAATAAATAATAAATAAGATTTTCATAAAGACCACAAGATGGCATACCATTAGAAAACACCCTCATTAGGAAAAAAAAAGCCCACTTGAAAATTTATCTGCAAAGCACCTATTCTGAAACTCTCCTTTATGATGCATCCCCACACTTCTGAAAGCCGTCTTTTATGCCATTCCAAGTCTTTATTTTCACAAACATGCTCAGAACTATACTCTGTAACAAAAACTCTCTGTGCACCATTTCCGATTTCAGGAAAATGGATTTATTCCTTAGTACTGTTGTGAGAAATATCTATCAAACCTCCTGCTGTTGTTTTTAACTGCAAAACCGAGGAAAGGCAAATATGTCCCAGCATATTCAGCAGGATTAGACAAAGAGATGCCAGTCAAGGGACACACTGCATTCCACAGCGGTACAATGCCACGCTTTCAAAGGAAAAAGAGTTTATGCCTGCAAGGGTGAAAGTTTACAACCTATGCCCTTGTGTGTGCTAATAACTGGGGGAAGGGGCAGCAAAGGGAGTGGAAATATTTAATGCTACAACTGTCCTACGCCTTAGAGAAGATGGTTCCATAAAAAAAAAAAAATCATCAGCCTAAGTGGAGAATAGATTACATTTCTTCTTCTAATGTTTTTACAAAGGAAGGCCTGAAATCACAGCTCTCCACCAGAAGGGTTGCCATGCGACTCCCTCCAACATCCTATACAATAACAGAGCAGTAATAATGCATTTTTTTAATCACATTTACTTAAAAAGGCTGCCTTGTTATTTTCATTTTGTTTTTTTATTTACTCCATGCTAACGGCTAAACCTTACGGAGTTGAACAAACTGAGCATCAGGTACAAATAGCGGTTTGTGTAGCCATTTTATATACTGAATATTTTTAAAGGAATAAAAAGGTGCTTCGAACCTCAACATTATTATATGTACCCTCAGTCAAGGACAACAGCATCATATCTTTATGGTCAGATTTTATAGCTGTAGTCATATGAGATAAATAATTAGAAAATATGTAAAAGCAAGGACCATAAATTATGCACACAGGCATAAACAAGCAACTTTTGACTATGCACCTCTGTCTTGTGTAGCTGTAAGTTTTGTGCTGTACAATTCCCTAACCATAAAAACTCATTAATAAAATAAAAACCCTGGTACTGTGTTCAGCTTCCATTTTTGTAATACCAAAACTGATGCTTACATCTGTAGGCTTGGGAATTTTCTACAGGAGGCAGACCCAATGGTGACTTCGACTGTCTCACAATGCAAGAGGCCATCTTGATTTTCATATCGCCTATGTGGCGTCTGTAAGTTTTCCTCATGTCTATCTCAGTTTTCTCCAGGGCTCACCCCTTCCCATTCTGTGCTTCCATACCTCTCAACCTCTTAGTGCCACAAACCTGGACCAAGCCCGACAAAAGCCCAAAATAGGGGTAGATTTTAAATATTGCTCTTATAAACTTAGAACGTTGCTAGTGTAACAGGGTTTGTTTTAACATACATTTTTTTGAAGGATTTGAAGTCTGAAACTCAAATGTATGTCATTATTTAGTGACTTCAATCCTCAGATCATCCAAGTGATTTGCCAGAAAAACAGACATTTTATGAGGAACAGACCAAAAATATGAGCCAAAAATCTGGACATTCTGCTAAAGTCTGGAGAGTTGAGAGGTATGTGCAACTCCCCTGGCCCTTGCGGCGGGATTAGATCCTGGCTAATGTGCAACAAAATCAGTTGACAAAGTATTAAAATACACAATTAAGCATAAATCCCACTGTATTCAGCAAACCTTGTGCCTGTAGAATAGTAAAGGCTGCTTCCCAGATGTGCTGTTTACTTTTCCAAAAGTCACCACTGAGGGCCTCCATTAAGGCAGGTATACAATAAATGCTGTGTCATTACATCTCCAACATCTGGAACAAAACTTCTTCTGCATCTCAGACACCATTTCTGGGATGCAGAAGGCCTTACGTGCAAACTTCCAAGAGATCTGCATACTGAATGTGTAATTTGTGGTTATAAGAAAAATCAACTGGGCAGAGTCCATCCACAGAGAAGGCCTGGTAAGAAAGCGCTAGTAAAACAGTATAAAATACATAAGCACACATTAAACTGCGAAAAAACCCACAGCATCTCAAAATGCATTATACAATACCTACACCATTCATACAAGATACAAACAAACAGTGATTATGGTATCACAGCAATTTTGTATTTACTATATTTCAATGAACAGTGAAGGGACAGGCAAGTAGTTAAAATTGTGTCGTAGAAAACCAAAGTAATTACATTAAAGAAAATCTGCAAAATAATGAGAACAGATAGCACATCAGAAGGTTAACTGTACCAAACCTTTTCTTTCAGTTTAGAGTGAGACAGTAAGGCAGAACTGATAAGGAGACACGAGTCTGTCTCAGAATTCTGTTCAAGCATTTTAAAGTACTGAACAGAATTATGGCACCTTCCTTCATACACATAGTGGCCAATTTTCAGGGAAATTGAATTTTCCATTTTTCTGAGAAAATACTGGTAAATCCTAAATTTGGGGTATTAGAAATCACAGAATTTTCAAGGACTTTGGCATTTAAGGTCAGAGCACTCCTTAATTAAAATCTATTTTTCTTCTTATGTGTATTATGGTCAGCTTGCTTTATCGACTGTTTTGCACTTAAAATCCATTTTAATTTTGCAATATATGTAAAAAAAAAAAAAACACACACATATATATATAAACATATATATATATATATATATATATATATATATATATATATATATATATATATATATATATATATATATACACACACACACACACACACACACACATCTCTCTCTCTATATATATTTATATATATATATATATATATATATATATACATATATATATATATATATATATACATATGGGGGAGATGTACTAGGAAACTATAATAAAATCATGCTAAGGACTGGAAATTACATTTAAAAATCAAAGGATAATTCCTGGATTTCATTTCATGAAAATGGATTTTCATTTTTTTTGACAGCCACAAATCAGTGTTCTTGATTTTTTTCCATCTAGTAAAGGAAGTACTTAAAAAAGGATGATGAATGTTTACTATGTTTGTGGGGAATATCAGACATATCAAGTTCTTAATACCTTGTCTTTTAAAAAATAAACTGTGCAGATTAAGAAATTAAATAATCCAAAAATAGCATGCTGGAGCAGTTTACTATCGTTAGTTCAAATGGCAAAACATTTGCCGTTCGAAATAACGAAAAAGTACAGTTTTGTACCTACCATAAATGTAGATGTCCGAACTGGATAGCATCTGCAGTCATAACAAGTGGGTTGTCCTGTCGTCAGGCAGCCCTGCAGCACTCCACCCATCTCTGTTGGATTTTCCTCAGTGTTTCTTGCCCCAGATGCCAGTAGCCCTCTTGTAGGCTAAAATTTGGATAGATGCCAATGTTTCCAAATAGATAGAGGTAAACACAAAAATAAGCATATACATATATACAAACAAATACACCATGAAAGACCCCCAACAGCTAGCTATTAGGAGGGTAAACACCCTAGGAGTACCACAGAGGGAAGGAGGTGACTGCAGATGCTATCCAGTTCGGACATCTACATTTATGGTAGGTACAAAACTGTACTATGTCCTTCATGGATGCATCTGCAGTCATAACAAGTGGGTAGAATACCATAGCCAACTAGGGAGGAGGATAAAAGTAGATTATGGTGTGTTTAGGATCCCTTGCAGTACAGCAGTGGCAAACCCTGCTCAGGATCTGGAATATAGAGGCAAATTATAATGCTTGGCAAATGTATGCACGGAGGTCCAAGTAGCCGCCTCAATAATGTCTTAAGAAGGCTGTGGTAGTGGCTGTTGCCCTTGTAGAATGAGGTCTTATGTTCTGTGGAATTGGTTTTCCATGGAAGGAGTAACAGTATCGTATGCAATTTCCTATCCATTTGGAGATTGTCTGTTTGAAATAGCTTTTCCTTCCCTTCCTGTTGCATAGGCTACAAAAGTTGGTCAGTCTTTCTGCTATTTTTGTTCTGTCCAAGTAGTAGCGTAGCTGTCTATGTACATCCAAGGTATGCAGTATTCTTTCCCCTCTGTTTTGTGGGTTGGGAAAGAAGGTAGGTAGGTGGATTGCCTGGTTTAAAGATACTCTGGATACCACCTTGGGCATAAATGTAGGATTAGTCCTCATGGACACTCTATCTTGGTGGAAGATTAGAAAGGGTTGCACTGCCATTAAGGCCTGTAGTTCTGAAACCCTCCTTGCTGAAGTAATTGCCAGTAGGAAAGCAGTTTTCCATGACAGGTGTTGTAGGTCTGCTGTTGCTGCTGGTTCAAAGGGTGATAGTGTCAACTTTTCTAGCACAAAGTTTAAATCCCAAGCTGGTAATGGTGGTTTCCTTGAGGTTTTACATTCTTGATTCCTCTGAGGAACTGCCTGAGCAAAAAAAACAGGTGGATCAAAGCTGTATTCTGCTGAAATAGCTGATGCATGTATCTTGATGGAGGAGTAGGACAGGCCTGAATGAAGAAGTTCGCCAGATACTCCAGAATGTTAGGCATATCTATGTTTGACACATCTTTTCCTCTTTCCGCACTCCAAATGACAAACCTTTTCCATTTTCCAGCATAGTTCCTTCTTGTTGAAGGTCTGCGCTTCAAGAATAATGTCTTTAACTCTTTGGGAAAGTTCTGGATTAGCTGCTGCTATGTGATGTTCCATGCAGTCAGTTGCAGCGTTTTAGGTTTGGATGTATGATGCTGTAGTTGTCCTGAGTTAACATCAAAGGCATCAGGGTATTGGCCACATATTGTTCGAGACATGCTCTTCAGTAGTGGGTACCAGTGTTGTCTTGGCCAGTTTGGAGCTATCAGGATTATCCTTGGACGCTCTTCCTTGATTTTTAGTAGTACCTTGTGTATCAAAGGAAGAGGTGGGAATGCATATGCTGTTAGGCCTTTCCAGTTGAAGGAGAGTGAGTCCACTTTCCATGCTAGTGGGTGGAATGTCCTTGTGCAGAATTTTTGAGCTGGTGATTGAGAGGTGATGCGAATAGGTCTATCTGTGGCATTCCCCATTTCTTTGAGATGGTCTTGAAGATGTCCGGTGCAGCTTCCAGCATCAAGTGGTTCTGCTTAATATGTCTGCTAGAGTATTGTCTTTCGGTACAAATATTGCCTGTAACTGAATGTTGTAGCTGAGTGCCAGGGTCCACAGCTCCAAGGTCATTCTGCATAGGGGTATGAATGAGTGCCTCCCTGTTTGTTGATGTACCACATGACTGTGGTGTTGTCTGTCCTTATCATCAACTGGCCCTCTGAGGAATGGTTTGAACTTTTGGATTGCCAGTTTTACTGCCAGCATTTCTTTTAGATTGATGTGCAGGTGAAGTTGATCCTGTGTCCACAATCCTTGCACGCATTTGTCCAGCATGTGGGCCCCCATCCTAGGTCTGAAGCGCCTGTTGTGATGGTCTGGCTTGGTTGACATCTGCGAAAGGGTAGGCCTGGGTTTGACTGGCATGCCTGAGCCCACCATAGGAACTCCTGTTTTAAGCATGGAATTAGTGGGATTTCTGTTTCTAGACTGTGTCTGTGTTGGGACCATAAATTCTTTAGGTACCACTGTAGTTTCCTCATATGTAGTCTGGCAAATGGGACCAAGATTATGCATGATGCCATGAAGCCCAAGGCCTGCAGAACTTTTCTTGCTGTTAACTTGTTCAGTTTTGTTAGTGCCAAGAAGTAAAGAGGAAGTTCTTTTGTTTTTCTGTAGTCAGGAATGCCATTTGTTGTACTGTGTCCAATTCGCCCAAGAATGTCCTTGTTTGGGATGGTATCAGCCTTGACTTTTGTAAATTGACTGTGTATCCCAGTCCTTGTAGCAAGTAAATGACCCTTTGTAAATCTGTTGTCAGCTTGCTTTTGTTGTCCCCTTGTAGCTGGCAGTCGTCCAGGTATGGGTAAATTTGAATTCCCTGTAGTCTGCAATGGGCGATTACTGATGCCAGGCATTTTGTGAATACTCTGGGCAGTAGATAAGCCAAAGGGCAATGCTGAGAATTGATAGTGCTCTGATCCTGCAAGAAATCTGAGGTATCTTCTGCAGATTGGTCGAATGGGGACGTGCAGGTATGCCTCCTTGAGATCTAGAGTTACCAGCCAAGACTCCTTGCCCAGCATGGGAAGAAGTTGCTGTAGGGTCAGCATTTTGAATTTTGGGACAATGATGTATGTATTTAAGGTGGACAGGTCGAGAATTGGTCTCCAACTTTTTCCTTTCTTGGAACTAGGAATAGTCTGGAATAGAACCCTTTCCTTGTTCTGCTGTTGGCACTCTTTCCACAGCTCTCATGTTTGCTAACACCATTATCTGGTAGAGCCTCTGTTTTTGATTTGGAGGTAGATTTGGCATTCCTCTTTTGACTGGTAAAGTGTGGAAGTGAAACCGTAACCTTGATCTATGGTTTGTAAAATCCACTTGTCTTTGTTATGTAGTGCCAGTTCTTTGAAAATAAGGTTAACTTTCCGCCTAGAGGAGCTGCTATTTGTTCCCTGGGAGACGGATTTAGGGCTAAGTCACAGTGGTTGTGGTGAAGTAGTGGCAGTGGCTGTGTCTGTGCCTCTGTTGTTGCCTTGCCACTGTCGCCCTCTGTAGGCACCTCCTCTGGATTGGTTTCTGCCTCTGGAACGCCTATTCCTGCCCCTTTGAAATTTTGTGGAGTCAGGAAAGGACCAATTTTGGCAGGCCAGTTCCTGCTAAACCTTGGGGTTGAACCTGCAAGAAATCTTTAACAGTTTGAACAGATTTTGCCTTTTCTTCCATTTTCTTCATAACCTGCTGGGCAGGTGTACCAAACAAACTTGTCTTGTCCATAGGAGCATCTAGGCAACTTAGCTTTAACATGATCCGGTAAAGCTTGTTCCTTTAGCCATGCATGCCTTCTTATCACTGTGCCTGTCATGGCTGATCTAAATGAAGCCTCCAGTGCATCATAGCCACATTTTAAGGAATGGTTGCTAACCTGTTGTATGTTATTTACCATCTCTAATACATATTTCTTATCAAGAGATTCATCAGTGGTTAGTTTTTTAGTTAACTGATCAAGCATAAACTCTTGGTATTGTATCATGTGAAACTGACAGTTTAAAGCTCTAGCTGAGAGAGTAGCTGAAGTGTAGACCTTTTACCCCATCTGTCTAATGACCTTGCTTCCCTTTCAGAAGGAATAGGGTTTTTAGCTGTGGTCGCTACTGCCTTGGGACCCTGGGATATAGTTTCTGGGTCTGCAAGTGGGGCCTTGTAAAGGTGGTGATGAGTATCTGGCACCCTGTAAAATCTGTCTGGTTTGGCAGGGGCTGGGGGTAAAGAATCTGGAGAGCAAACATCATTGAAAGCATCATCCACCACAGAGAACAGGAGGTATAGCTAAGGGCCTGTGCTGTGGGAGGTGCAGAAAGGTCCTAAGTCTTTTCTGGAGTCTGAAAAATCCTGTTGCTGCCATTGGAACTGTTCTCGCATGGCATGCAAGGTTTCCCCAAAGGAGAATTCTTCTGGTGAAGCAGCTGGAATGGATTCTTCAGCATCAGAATCTTCAAAATTGGAGAAGGGAGCCTCTGGCTGGTCAGTTATGTCCGATTCATCAGCAGAATCATCAGAAGACACTGGCTCAGGGGCTCTGCCCTAGGTCTCTTCTCTGGGGCTGAGAGGCCCTGTCTGGGTGAGATTGAGATCCTCTAATTAAAGAAATTAAATCTTCTGCCAAAGAAAGCATTTGAGAACTAGAAGAGGGCCTGGATGTGGGGAGTTTAACAGGCACTGATTTAGTAGTCTTGGCTGCTTTGCCTTAATGGACATGGCTGCTGGAGGCCTAGCAGCCTGGGGTAGAGACATCCAAGGGATGGTGTCTGATAAGTCAACCACCGTAGTGGGTAAAATTTCTGAGGTTGATTCAAGAGTTGTAGCAGGGGCCTCAGTTGTAAGAACAGGTTCAGCTGTACTTTTTTCTGTTTCGCGTTTCGGCGAAAGTTTTGCTTTACTGTGGTTTCGGCGAAACCGCGGACAGTGTCGGTCTTTATCTTTTTTGGTAGATTGGGTAGTCGGAGGATCCTCAGTACGAAAAACTGTTCTGCAAACTCCGACTCGGTTGAAAGAGGCACAGGCCGAACAGGCTGCTACGTCGTGGGCTGGGCCTAAACAAGGCAGACAGTAAGAGTGGAAATCTTTATGAGGTATTTGTTTCCCACAGGTTAAACAATTGTTAACTTTTTCTGACATCGGCTGAGGCAAGAAAGAGTCCCCGGGGTACTTAGCTTTAAGTCTTGTAGTATTCGTAGAAGTAATCTCTGGATCCGACCGACCGGCACTTGCGAACAGCTTCTGCTTGGCGCCACGCCGGCAAGAAAGACTGAGGAAAATGGCGTCGGCTGATGCTTTAAGACCAACAGAGATGACGCCGGGTGGAGTCCGCGACCCGGACTTTGGAATCCGGCCGACTGCAGGGCTGCCTGACGACAGGACAACCCACTTGTTATGACTGCAGATGCATCCATGAAGGACATCTAAAACCAAAACCAAACATTTCAAGCATACACAATGTCTCCCCAACTGATCGACACATTTGAATCGGCATGGTCACCAAAAATGTTACGTGATAGCCATATAGGAGCTGATGTAAATCAAACTCCTATACGACATATCACGTTTTTGCAGGGAGGCAAGCCCTCCTGCGCCCCCCCCCTCACACCCCCTGCTACTAATATATTGCAACTCTGAGATCGCACTACAGTGGGGATATGGATGAATTTCCAATCCCCACTGTACTGAGATCTCATACATATAGTCGAACACACATATGAGAATGCACTACTGCATTCTCATAAGTCTGTTCGACTATCCAATACACTTGTCATTTTGCGAACGACATTCTGATGTTCGGCAGCATTATTGCTGACAGAATGTCATTCACACAAATGACAGTAAACCTGCTGGAGCAGATTAGAATAACCAGAACAATCCTCTGTTTAGTGATGAACTTTAATGAAAATGATGTAACACAAAAAATAGAATTGCTGATGAACTTTAAAGCAAATGATATAACACACTATTTTTGGATTATTTACTTTTGGAAGTATGCACGGCTACATAGTTGTTTTTATTTTAACAAATTAAGCACAGATAAAATCAGGAATTAACTTTTTTTTCTAATTTTGCAAAAAATGTGATGATACTATTAAATACATACTTTGCAGCAACTAAGGGGGGTAAAAGGTGATTAGCTTGAACATGTGGGCTAGAATAAAAGTAATGTCTTTCGGTTATTCCCGGTTAGGGGTCGCCACAGCGGAACTCCAGTCTGCTAATGATTGGCAGTAGATTTTTACGGTGCCGAGTTGCCAGCCCGATGCCCAACCTTCAAGGAAGGCACACCTATTCACACACTCACCTACCTGCATGTCTTCGTCACTCGACCACGGGGAGGACATGCAGATTCCACACAGAAGGCGCTCCAGCTGAGAATCAAATGGGAGAACCTCTTGCTGTAAGGCGACAACGCTAACCGCTGCACCACTGCGGCCTCATCACGTGTGCTAGACTAAAGGTATGATATCTGTAACCAAAGCATGAAAGGACAAAATGGCTGGGAAATGTAGTAATTAAACTTAAAGAGACCCAGAAAAAAGGCTATGATTTCAGATTTCCTTGATTAGTTATCTTGTTTTTGAGTTAGACAGTTATTGCGGATAAAGGGGTGCTAGAAGACATTCTGTCATGGAGAAAGTGGTAAAGCACTGGAAATTAACAATGTGCAGTTCAATCTTGGTGTGGAAGTCGCAAGTCCATGCCCATGAAAGCGACAAATTCTCATTATAATCCTGCAGCGAGTATGTATTTTGCAGATTAATTATTGAACCAGACTTGTGTGTACTTTCTTGTTTTCACTTCACCCACTGTGAAGACTGTGGTAGCCTAACCCCCTTCATACTGCCAGATCTGATGGCCGTGGTGGGATCCTCTACAATGTGCACCCATATGTTTTCTTATCTGCATTTGTTGATCATGGTCACACACCAATACATTTCCTCACACTCATAACTTAGAAATTCTTCTTAACTCAATAACCAATGAATTTGCTAATGTCAACTCATAATGCTTCTCACATTTACAAGATTAATCTTTCTCTCCCACTTCACTGTATCTAGCTGCTCTCTTTCTACGTTATCACATTTTGACCTTTATCTTTCAATTCAGTATATCTAACCATTTTCAAATTTTTATGCTCTGCATTGTCTTTTGGTCTCTTCCTTTTAATATAACTACATTTTCTTCTTCAAGTCATATCCTTTTTTAACATTGCCATCACTGTCACGTTTTCATACATGCCTGTACCATAACTTGTAATTTCATATCAACCTTAGTCAAGTAATCGTATCTTTTTAATCTTGTCTGGAAATCAACTACAGGCTCGAGACGAATACAAACTCAATCTTGGCAACAGCATCTGTTTGCTCAGGCCATCATTGGATAAAATGATTGTTTAAAACGTTAAAATGCAATTCATAGCATCTAGAAACTCATGACTTCTTGAAAAAGCTGAAAAGTAAGGCAAAATTGGAGAAAAAAAATAATATGCATGATTTGAGGAACCTGGGATGGGGAAAAATAAGGGAGAGCACTGGAGAATGTATACATGTGTGTGGGTGTGAAATAGCAGGTAGTGTGGGCACCATGGAGGCCTTTGCCTATGGCTCCTTTTTATTTAAGGATGACCCTATACATAGGCTTATTGTAATGTACCGTCACTGCAATTAAATATCAGTCACTGTGAATGTCCATCTGTGAGACGGGTCAACATGGAGTGCTGCCCAGCACTGTCATTGTAAGAGCACTGTTGTGTGTACTACCACTAAAATATGGCAGCATGAACTAAAACGAGAGGTACCTGTGTCTGGGTAATATTGTGTGCATCTTTGAGAAAAGGCTGCAAATCTAGAAGAAAACACAAATATTCAACATTTTTTTATTACCTTTGTAAAAGAGCCAAGAGGTGAAGCAGAACAGTAAATGTCCTTGACTTTGTCGGAGCCACTTTTAAGAGCAGGTACAATGAGTGATGGTTTCTACAGTTCGGGAATGATCTAAGGTGTAGGTAAAGAGTTTTGTAAGAGAGTTTATGTATATGATTTTAGGGGACAAGCCATCTGTTGCTGAGATCATCAGCAATTGTGATAAATGAGGCATGAAGTGGATTCGTGGAGACTGTAGCTCATTGATGGCACAACGGTAAGTGCTGATGTCTCTTTGCTTCAGGATCTAGTGTTCAAGCCTGGCTCATGGATGTTGCCTAGGTGGGGTATGCATGATCTACCCACATTCGGGTAGCTGTTTTCTCTGGGTACTTCATTTTTTCACACAAAGACAAGCTGCAAAGGCTACTGAAACAAAGTATCCTCACCCCCACATAAAGGAACATCGGGATCCATGGGATTTACCTCAATTAACAAAGACAATCCATCAAATAAACAAACAAATGTTGCTGTTGTGTTCCTAAGTGGTTAATTCCCTTTCAGAAATACTTCGAACTAGACAAGTTAATACCTTAAAAGCTATGAAATATTAAGATTTCTTTTTCACTACTTCCTTCTGGAAGACAGAATTTCTCAGCTGTCTCTGTACATGGAATAACTATTCGGTACCACCCATTTTTGGATTGACCCACACTGTATACCTATTTCCCATCACTGCTTTGAAGGAGAGCCTTTATAGAAGCCCTGTTTTCTCTCTTAGCGTCACTTCGGGCCAGCTGGCCCAGATTTCCATTTAACATTTCAGTGGAGAGTACATACAGCAGAATCTAAAACAGCCCCTTGTTAATATTTAAAAATGTACATAGAGCTTGGATAATACCAATTCATATACCTGCAGTGGACAGAGGTTTCCTCAGTTAGATACACTGAAATATGCAACAGAGCATTAATGAAGGAGATTAAAATGGGGACACCATTTGTTCCCTGTATGTGCCAAAAGAAAACACACAATCATTTAACAAAACCACACGTGATCCACTATGAAACTAAAAAAGAAAAGAAATGCATATTATGATCACGCTCAATAAAGCTTCAACCATACTACATTAATATCATCAGTATGGG
The DNA here is from genome assembly GCF_019279795.1 of Protopterus annectens. Lineage (NCBI taxonomy): Eukaryota > Metazoa > Chordata > Ceratodontiformes > Protopteridae > Protopterus > Protopterus annectens. The sequence goes on from NC_056744.1 coordinate 356,276,457, forward strand.
GAAAAATAAAAACAAATTATTTACATTACCGGGCAAGATCTGCACTCAAATATAGTAATATGCAAACACAGGCATGTACAAAACCTTGGCAATAAAAACCAAACAGACAAAAAAAAAAGTAATCAACACTGAATGGCATAATGTAACGAGGAAAGACGCTTATTTCTTAAATAATGTCACTATAAAGCAAAATATTAGACATTTCCAGTGCCTTTTTGAAATTAAAATTCATTCAAAGCTGCAAATGTGTCCACTATAGACGTAATCTGCCCTTAGACTTAAATTAACCTCAGCAGGGTCAGTATAAAAAATGATATCCCAACATACATTAGCATTAATTTAAAGGACAAGACATTTTAGCTCTATAAAGTTATAAAACAATATAACACTATTCATTTATTTCTTATTAATTTAAATTAAAAGTTACTCACTGAAAAAATACATACATAATACTGGTGCCAAACATTACAGAAATATCATCTCAATTTAACACAAAATAACTACGTCTTCAACCCAAAATAAAGCAAAAAGACAACTTCAGTAAACATTTGTTTTAAATATTTAAAAATATAAAAACAAACAAATCCAAAGATTAACAGTGTATAATTGCAATAAGTCGTGTGTGTGTGTTAGATGTAATGTAGAGTTTAGCCACAACTGTTTTTGTTTGATCACATGGGCTTCAACTCTCTCTGTGTAAGTAAATACTGCATTATCCACATCCAAACATAATTCATTGCCAAAATGCCCTGTGCAGCTGTGTTGCAATAACTACAAAATACATTCTGTAAAAGAGAAATACAACACAGAAATAATGTTCCATAATATCTTTCTTCAGACAGCTACATTCTTTGCACTAGTAAAAGCACCAGTTTTAGGATAAGCCAAAGCAATTACTTCCTTAGATGAACCTTGGCCAGGATTATATTATTTCAGTTGTTTGTAGAAAGTATTAATTTATTTACATTCGTGCATTCCAGCCAATGCAAATGTGAAACGTGTTTAAAATTCACACCTTGATTATAACGTTGGAAGTAAATAGACTGGCAGGTTCCACTGCAGTCGGCACTAACTCGGAACAGAGCAGTAATAAGAGAAGGCCAATTCCGGTGTTATTTTGGGAAAGAATCCTGTTGACAGCTATATGTGCCTCAAACTGCATGCGTTATCATCCAAAGGTACAATCTATACTGTGCACACACACTCCAGGCTGGCTTCAGAGCAGTGCAGGCTCTGCCAATCTCTCTCTCTCTCTCTGGTATTCAAAAGCACCCTAGGCATTATCAGCACTTCGGAAATGCACATAGTATGGCACAGCAGTCAGATGACACCTTCCGACAGGTCATGTTGTCTCAAGAGAAATCAGCGTTAGTGAAATGGCCTGAACAAGTTGTGGGCAGTTGTACTGGAGCTTGAGGAAGGGTGGGAAGTGGACATCTATGGAGGAGGTGGGGGTGTTTACAATCTATGTCCGTGAAGGAGTCCAACAAGAAAAAATGAGTAACTGCATAGCCAGCTATATCCAAAACTGTACATCTCCGGATAGGACTACTGTTGAAAACAGATGTTATGGAAAAAGTATAAAGTTAAAGTGGTAATTTGGGATGAACTGTCTCTGCTGCAGCTAACAAAAAAAACCTTCAGAGTAACGATCCAAGGCAACTCTGTAATGAAAACGCTACCTACAATAAAGCAAAATAAAACCCAGACATGTACAGGTGAAGGTGTTTATGCTTATTAAAAGCTCCATCGTGTATGAAAATGACTGAGAAGAATCCCTGCAGCAGTTCTCACTGTAGTTATGCTGTACTGTACAATAACAGGTAATGTCAGAAAATGACTTCCTGCAAAATCACCTGCAACGCTCCTCAAAACCATTTCAAGGTATGGATGGTCTGCCTGCATGCAGGTTGCAACCTCGCAGATAACCAGGGTTCAAGGGGGTCTATATTAGAACAACGAATAATTAAAATGTCGAATGCTCTAAAGAGCGAAAATGCCGGACCTCAAAGTGTTTTTTGTGAGATCGCAGTACAGTGAAGAATGGAATATTTGCTCTTTCCTCACTGTAGTGAGATCTCGGGGGTTGGTATATATATTTAGCGGGGGTGTGGGGGTACAGCCCCCTGCAATAGCAAGTTTGAGGTCTGGCATTTTCGCTCTTTAGAGGGTTCAACGTTTTAATTATTCATTGTTCTAATATAGACACGGTTTGAGTACCACATCCACAGCCTGAGGAGCCAAAAATAGTAGGCCTGAAAAGTTCCCCTCCATGGGGGGGATGAAGTATGGATACCCTTGCAGAAGCAAACACCTGAATGTGCACCAGGTTCACATTTGTTAAGTCAGCCTGTAGTAAGGCAACAGAACCTGTCAAGTAGGTAGATAAAAACATTCTCACAATTCGAGGACTCCAACTGGTTGTTAACTTTCTTTCTTTTTATTTATTCATTTTTTAATGACAACTTTTACTTACTCATCACATTACTGATTTTCAAGTTGTTCACCCACATTAGTAAAGAAAAAAGAAAAAAAAAAACACTTTCCATTATATTATACATGCATTATGCAATTTCCATCACAATTCTGTTCTTTACTCGTATGCATTAGAACATACTCAATTTTTAATTCTTACCAGTCTATTTATTTCACTTGTGCACTAAGCATCATTCTGTATATACAATTCCAAAATGCTCTATTTTATGAAATTTACCACTTCTGTCCTTAATAATCACATTGCTATGTCTTTTATTCATCTCACACTATTCAGTACTACATACAGAGCTAGTTTAATCTTATATTTCCACATCTGCGCAAATGCTTTTTTACTGCTAGTGGCAATAAACTGTACAAGGTCTCACTACGTCTCAATAGCCAGTACTGGAGGATTCAGATGGGGGGGGCTGCGAGGCTTAGCCTGCTTATCTCTTCTGGAGGGGGTGCGAGATGATGCATTTACTAGGAAGAATACAGGAATGGCGTCATTTTTCTGATGAAGACCCAAGAGACCACGTCCTGTGCTCCAGGGGTGCAGACACTGCTATTTGTTGGTAACGCTCTGTGCAGAAGCGAGGGGCCAGCCAGACTGACATCTTACTGCAGCTGCTCCTTCCCTGCACAACCAAGCATGTGCAGAATGGGTGTATATTATGTAACTGAACTTTTAAAAGTTCGAATGTCATATGGTCGACACCATATGATCGAACTTTTAAAAGTTCGATTGTTTCAACGGAGATCTCCATACAGTGCAGAATGGAAAGATTTCCCTTTCCTGCACTGTAGTGCGATCTTGGAGTTGGTATATTTAAAGAGTGGGAGGTGTGGGGTAGTGCAATCCCCCCCCCCATATGGGGGGTGCAGGAGGGCTTTCCCTCCTTGCAAACACTTAGGTAGGTATTCAAGGCAAAAACCTGGGATTTGCCCCCCTCCCCACTGTTGTGCGACTGTGGAGTTGTTATATACAGTTGGGGGTGTGTGGGGGGCAAAATGGGTTTGATGAAATGAGCTGTTGACCAAATGGGTAGACCCATATATATGGGTATGTATGTATGTATATATATATATATATATATATATATATATATATATATATATATATATATAAATTTTACTTTATTTATTTAACACTTGTATACCGGGGATGTCCGACTGGGCTGGTTGCCCTTTTTCAGCAGAGGCCTGGGGAGAAAAGCTCCACGTAAGTATTCAGTATAACAATACAAAATATACATGTTCAGAAGAGTTATACATACCATAAATAAAGCAGTTATACACATTATAAGGAAAGCATTCAATATACTGGGATTCTAATCAATGTTTAGCAAACCATATATATAAACATACATATGTAAACATATGCCTCACCATGTGAAAAACCTTGCGTAGACTAACAACCTGAATGCCAAGATTACTATCATTGGCTGCAGGTTCCAAACCTGCTCCGAAACGGTCATACAACAATCGGTTTGTAATGTGCACTAACCTGTCAAGTACACAGTCTGACTACCTCTATATATACCCACTAAACACAAGAAATCTACCACTATAGACAACACGATCAGTAAATACCTCTAAACTAATCTGAACTGAAGCACTGGATGTTGAATGTTGTGTTAATGTCTACCACTAAACATAACTGTAACACTTAAAGCAAACAAATACTCAGCTTTCTGTACGGGGCTTTCTCCAGGCCTTTACTTTGTGTGGGAATCTACTTAGATGAGCAAACTTTCAAATAAATAAATCATCCTCTTAACAGGTGGCCCAATGAAATCTGTAACTGCTCATAAAACACAACTCTGTTCTTTTAATACATCACGAGTTTGCTCTTAATTAGGACGAAATCCACAGCAGATGCCAATGTTGTTCAGTTTTTTCAGCTCTGACAATCTTCGAGGAAAGGAAACACATTTTTGCTACAGAGTGCCCCCTCCCCTAAAAGCAAGCATTATGATTTTTTTCTGGATCCTACTGTGTGTTGCACAATTCTTGGGCAGCAGTCAGAAGGTGTTCTATAAACGATAGCCTTTGTACCACACCACCAGGGAAGAACTTACGATGTCTCTGTGTTTACTAACAAAGATAGCATCTCTCAGTCCCCAACCACCAAGACAAGGTTTCCCTGCTAGGGAAATTGCATTTATTATGTACCATTAACACAGTGCAAGTCATATCTCTGCCTCAAACAAAACGGTTCCTGTTGAATTAATTAGCTCTCACAACAATATAATTATCTCCCCTGAAAACTACCAACACGATCAACACACAGACGCCGCATGTGAGGTTTGTACCGAACAGCTGCACAAAGGTTTAATGAATTGTTGTCATCTGGAATCAGAACCTCAATTCCATTTTCTTAAAAAGACAGATGAGGGATTGGAAACTGTAGCGGGGGGGGGGGGCTTGTGGGGCCTGACATTCCACACTCATTACAAACATTTATGACTTATGACCTATGCAGTTGCTCTTGTTTTTTCCTGTTGAGCAATTATGGCTAAAATATTCTATTTAAAAAGCTGTTGCCATGGAAACTGGAGGGTGGGTCACTAAATGGAGCACAGAACTCTAGTCCAACAGTTTGTTTTAAAGTAGGAAGAATATTTACAAAGAACAATAAATAATCCAATAATAGCAAAAATGCCTTAATGCTTTCTATGTACAATAAGACATTATGAAACATTTTTTATAGTTGCAGGATCTAGGCCTTGGAAAACAGGTACTCAAAGCACATGGGCAATCAGTCACAGCACATCTAAGCAATGGTTCTCTGCTCTCCAGCAGAGAGAAAATGTTGTAGCAGTAAGGGATGTATCAGACAAGAAGAACTGGAGAGAAGAGGTAACAGACATATATAAACAGGGACGTCGGTTAGGAATGGGGAATCAGCAACATAATGAAATGGCAGTATCATAACAAAGCACTCTATTAGGCAGGGATACAGGCATGAACTATTCTGTCTGCAGGCCTCCAACATGAAAAGAAGTTGAGAGACAGGAACATGTCTCTCATGATTTAGGCAAAGTGGATGACGGCCCTCAAATTTAGCCTTGCTTCTCCTAGATTTACTGATTGTTTTCAGAGTCAGACATGCTGATGGGGCTGAAGTATTACAAATTAAGGGGAATCTCACTGAACAAGAGAAGTAAATGCAGTGTTAAAGAGAAATTATACAATGACTGCCCATTAATATTCAAAAATGAGGACGCTGATTGGTCAGCCCAACCAGCGTGCCCATTGTAAATCCAATAATATACCAACGGAAAAAAGTCTGGTCACTCGGACTTTTTTCCATTAGTATAGTTCATAAGTGTTTTATTTTTCATTCTTTTTTTTTATTAATGGAAAACAAAAAAAAAAAAAAGACACCGCAAGACTTTTAACGAATGAGGGAGGCAGTGCAGACAAAAATAAAAGGATAATCAGGTACGTTCTGCAAAACTATAAACAATTACCTGTTTATCCTTTTATTTTGTCTGTCCGGCTCTCCCTTGTTCGTTAAAAGTCTCCCAGTTTCTTTTGTTTGTTTTGTTTTCAATTAAAAAAAAAAAAAAAGCGACGGTGATCTTCCTTTCTCCGTTGCTTCCTTTGCACAACACTGATGTACTACTGTAAGCATGGGAACACAAGTCCCATACACATGCGCAGTACATCAGAAAAAGCTCCAGTATACCACAAAAACGCAGAAGGGCAGCACGGAGGCATTATACAAAGACATTATTTAAGAAAAGTAAGTATTTTTTTCTTAAATAATGTCATTAGATTGTATAGGGCAGCCGTGGTGGTGCAGTGGTTAACACTGCCGCCTCACAGCAAGAGGTTCTCTGGTTCGATTCTTGGCTGGGTGCCTTCTGTGCGGAGTCTGCATGTTCTCCCTGTGGTCGCGTGGGTTTCCTCCCGCATCCCAAAGACATGCTGTAGGTGGACTGGACACACTAAATTGGCCCTAGGTGTGAGTGTGTGCGTGTGTGTGCCTTCTGTGGAAGGTTGGGCGCCGGGCTGGCAACTCAACACTGTAAAACTCCACTGCCAATCATAAGCAGACGGTTGATCCGCTGTAGCGACCCCTAACCAGGAAAAGCCGAAAGAAGAAAAAGAAATAATGTCATTGTATAATAGCAATAACCAACTCTGTGGTTGTGGTATATTGAAATTTATCCACTGTTGGCTTTATTTAATCACGAGGGCTCTGCCCTCGTCATTAAACTACACGGACTGTGGATAAATCTTCAATATACCACACCACGTCATTGGTTATTGCTTAAATAACAGAGTACCTGGATAATTTAGAAAGACTGATGTTAAGCAACTGTTTTCTTGATAACTTCAGAGCAAAAAACTTTTAGCACAACTTGCGCAACAAAAAGTATAAAGGATTGATGCCAAACTTAGGAAGCCTATAACAAGAAAAATAACCAGAGATCCTCTACAGGTGTTAGAGACATTTCTAAAATATTATCAAAATTTGTATAAAGCCAACAAAGGATTGGAGAAAGGAAATTCTGACGATAGGGATGACTGCAATTACAGTACACAGAATAGGCAAGAGGGGGCTGAAATTTACTGCAGAAAACTGGCAAAGGAAGCAAGGTATTGGTAGCAAATAACTAGTCAGAGAAAGGTAGCAGAATAAGAAAAGGCCAAGAATACATTCGGACTGCAGGCAGAAGACAGTTTTAATTTCATATCAAGGACTGATATCACAGTACTGGCAAAGAGAAAGGAACAGTGGAGTGGGATCCTAAGTGAAAGACATGTTCTGGTAAGAGTTTTTAGTTGAATCTAGATCAGAACCTGTTGTTAAAGAACGGATAATTAGTAGACTATATAAAATATTGCATGTTAACTACAGGAATCAATCAGAGGAGGTTGGAAAAGATTGGGAAGAGAGACAGGAAAAGCAATTTACAAGGGAACAAAGGGAGGACATATGCATGGCTCCCAAATATGCAACAAAGTCTAGAAGATTTAGGATTTTAGCATGGAAGTGTTTGCAGACTCCAAAGAATTTTTCCTCACGTAGATTGCAATTGGTAGAGGTGTGATGAGGAAGAAAGAGGTAACTGGGAACATATTTTTTTGGGAGTATAATGAGCTGGCAGGCTTTAAAAATTCCCCTGTAGACTGCTCTGTCAAACATACTGGGTCAGCAAATTGGTGTCACTATGGAAATGATTGCTTTTTTGCTGTGATACAGAATCGGAATTGCCTAGACATAGTAACACTTTACTGAATTTAATTCTGGTGTCTTCCAAAAAAAAAAAATAATAAATAAATAAATAAACAATGGAAATCAAAGTCTAAACCCCCCCCATATTACAAGTGGATATACTAACAGAGAAAAAGGAACTAAAAGTGGGATATTTAGAAAAGGGTAGGAGCAAATTACATAGAAAAAATGGGAATTGTGGGAACAATACATGTGGAATAATGTTTTGGAGGAGGATTGAGGTTGAAGGGAATGCAGGAATTGAGTGAGTTATGTAATATTGGAATCACAATGGCTCTACAGAAGATTATATGTGATGGTAATGTTTGTAACTCAGAATATTGTTTGTTTTCATTTATATAAATGTATGACTGCCTATGTCACAAGTGATAATTCACTAAAGATGATTAAAAATTTTTAAACAGAGAAATGTGGAAATCCAGAAACAGCGCACATGGAAACATTTATAGAAGACTTAAGTGTGCCAAAGTTAAAGGTAGATGAGGCTCAACAATTAACATTTAAGCTAGGACTCACACACACAAATGTATGCTGAGGAACTTAAAAGCAATCTTCCTAAACAACAAAGATCAGCTAGCCCACCCGTTAAGTCCAAAGGCACTCAGAAAAAACAGCTCATAACACCAAACATACTGTCACTCTCAGTGGAGCCCCAAACACTAAGCTCTTAAGGTAAGCAAACAGACTTCCCAGGATTCATGTCATACAGGACTCCATTTTAAGATGCCCCTCTAACCTGGCTGATCAAGGAGAAGAGAGCTGTTAGTAGCTTGTCTGGAGCCCAGACCTGCCAAATCGCGCACACACTCAAGTCATTATGCCACAGGTCCCAGTACGATTCCATCATAGTGCATGTAGGTGTTAAGTGACCTGAGATGTACCTCTCTGGATTATATAAAGAGAAACACTGTGGAGCTTTCCGACTATGTATCTTAGGCCAGTATGAGCTTAGCACTGAGTAGCATATTAACATTCATTGGGGATGATGCCAGAATATGAGCAAAAAAAGACCGATTTTAACAACTTGCTGTCTTTCTGGTGTCATTCTAAGGGGATCCAATATTTGTCTGCTTGGGAGGAAATGGTTAACAGACCACATCGATTTGTCAAGGACTGTCTGCACCTTTCCCTTCTAGGCTTTTGAGTACTGGCTAAAACCTTATCCACCCTTTAGCGCCTTTTTACGAATATATCAAATTGGCAAACCTACCAACATAACAAAATCAACTCCGCTAAACCTCAAAGTTTTACTGCTGAATGCCAGGAGCCTAAATAAAAAACTACACTCCCTCCAAGCCCTCCTCATACTCAAGAATACAGACATCTGTGCAGTTACTGAGATATGGTTTAAAGATGCAGAGTCTACCCTGGCAGTGCAAGGTTCCAGTGCCTTCTACACTTAGACCAGTAGCTGCAGGGACAAGGGTTAAAGGTGGACGTGTCTGTATATACATCAACAACCACACCACTAGGGTGGTCAAACAGGATGATGGGCTGGAGTTCCTCCACATGTAGATCATCCATAGACAAAATCCTGTACCATATCCTAGCCACCTTAATATCACCCTCCATGTCCCAAGAAACTCACAATGCATACTTGGCCCTACTGCAGGCTCTTCCCATTCAACTTACCATCCCACTCATGGGAATCTTTAATTACCTCTCGATAGACTGGGAATCTATACAGCCTCAAATCTACAGACACAGAGACTCCTGGACTTTGTAAACACAAATACCTTTGACCAAATAATGAATATGACTACTACAGGCTGCAACAAACTGGACCTTATTCTCACAGATATGGGAGAACACTGCACTCCCCCCCCCAACAAGTCTCGTCCTCCCTGGTAAGGTCAGACCATAAAGTTGTCTCCTCTGAAATCAAAATCAAGTTTATAATCCAATTAAAACCAGTAACAGAAATTATTTCAAGGTAAATTACCTGTTATTAAGTGATGGTTTGTCAAAATTCAATGGTCCTCTAAACCCTGAGAACACACCAGCATATGCTGAAGTGCTCTCAGAAACTCTGTAACAGCCATGCCAAAGGCTGCATACAGGCTGCTGTACATAAAAGAAGTGAGCCCAGGACTAATCCCAGAAACAACCCATCCTGGTGGCATCCCAAATTAAACAGCATATACAACAAAAGGAAAACATTACAACAAAACTCAGGAGGGGTAACTCCCATAAAGATAAAAACTCTCTCATCAAAGCAGGGAACGAAGAGGGCTAATTACCCTTTCTTGACTGCATTAGCCATAGTAGCCTCTTTTCAGGGGAGACCCAAGGTGGTATTTATACTACTAGGGGAAATTTGGCCAGGGTTTGGGGGAACTTCCCCTACTGTTTTTGATAGGTACCATGGGATATTTTACATACACCTGAGCTACCAGCAGATGGGGCCTTGGTTTACCGTCTCATCCTCAGGAGTGCAGCACCTCCCTTACACTGCACTGCACTGACAGTAATTGATCTGCTTGGTGTGGGAATAGAACCCACAGCCTTCTGTACCAAAGACGAGTGTGCTACCTGTTGTGCCACTGCAATGGATACTAGATTCTTGTTTTAATTAACCCTGTTCTAACTCCCAAACCCCATTCTTAGGATTCACTCAAAGGACCATTTTTAACTTGCTTATTTATTTTATTTGCCTTTGTTGACCAGGAAAATCAGACTGGGCAAAAAAAAAGAGCATTTTCAGTCCCAAGGAGAAAAGCTCCACAGTTAAAGTACATACAATACATAAAAATAAAAATGTTTTTACAGAAGTACATTTTACAGGAACAGCATTATATTTTGGCTGGTGAAATGAAAGGCATTATTTGCACTGAAAACAATAAAAATACATGGAAATAAAGAAATGTAGGAGTTTGTGAGTGGTGATTAGCTGTGTGTAGGTATGTTGGAGAGCAACTTTGAGCACATTTAATTGTTTTTGTACAACACATTATGTGAGAAATAAAATAAGTGGAAGCAAAGTGGCCTTTTATCAGTAGTATAATGAAAGTTTGAACCCCCTACAGTTCCAGTTAATGAGAACAAACAAGCAATTGTTTTTAAGAATATTTTTCTAGGTCTTCTTATCCACCAATGTCTGCCAGCCATTGTTCACCCCCACAATTAACATGTCCATTCTTTCCCTGATGGGGTGAGATCCAACTGCTGGAGAGTGTCCAAATCCACCCTTAGTGGTTGAAGCAAGCACCCACATCACCATGGGGGCCTACAATGTCTTCCACATAAGTACATGTGCCCTAATAAGGGCAATTGTTGTTGGCTTTGTAGCACCAAGCCATGTCCCTGCTCCTGGCTACTTTAATGCCTTGCATGCCTCCTCTTGCTTGGTGGTGATCAGCAAACTACAGCCACCACTCCAGACCCCCAGGACAGGTGAGTTGGTGTCAGTGGTTCACTCCCAACCTCTTCTACCCAGTCATTTTACCTGTCCACGGCAGAACCAGACTATTTTCTTTGGGCTCCCACAAAGGTGTGCACACCTAAAACTGCCTGGGCTGGTGGCACAGATGGATAAAGCTCTGACAACAGCCTGCATGATCAGAGCTGTAGTACTGGTTCTGGAGCTTGAGGGTGCAGGCAGGGAGGACTGTCATGCTGAACATGTGGGTGGAGGGTATGTGTGCTCAATAACACACGCACAAGATGATTTCCATAGAGAAAACCAAAGAAACAACCACTCTCTGCCTCCTGTGGGTGGGAGAGGCACCCACGCTAACGTAACCCCTTGTGAAGGTGAAGTGTGGAGCAAAGATGACATTCACTGCACACCCCACCCATTAGCTGTCGTTGGGCAAGTGCAGGGGAGTTACTGAGATAAAAAACTCACACCACCCCAATAAATGCCTGTATGATGGCAACTCTTGGGTGATCCTTGCCCGAGTGATGAGGTATTTAATGGCCTTACAGGCCAAGAAATAGGTTATCGGCAGGCAGGGAGGATAAAAAGACACAAATAAAAAGCATCCCTAAAATATAGCCAGTTGTTAACTTTCAATTACTTTACATGCCTTTTTGACAAAAAACATTTTTGAGTGACTTCAATGTTGTCACATTCTTTGCGCAATGACCAGAGAGCTTGAATACTGAATGCCCTGCCAGTTCATACTTGAATCCTAGGTTAGCAACAGTACCAGCTTACCCTGGCCTTCCAATACCCTCTGCCTATAGCCTCTTGAAGTAAAACTCCTAGCCTGTACAGAATGTAATGTCCATTTTCTGACTGTCCGTCCAGACACACCTGCTTACCATTTCACTAGTAGGTCACTTCTAGTCTAGGCTTAAGTCGCTCCTAAAAAGGAACCTATATGGATTAAAATGTGTTACTTGGTTACTAAACAAATTTTGATTTCATGAAATCTAAAGCCTTGCAAAACCATTTTATACTAATAATGCTTCATACCATTTTCATCACAACAGACTTTGTTACAGGTTCCCTGGTTCCAGCTGAAAATTCAGCAAATCCTTCCACATTTGCTGCTCTTGTCCTTACATATGCTGAAGACGTCTCTGTCTCACAAAGTGTGCAGCGCTGCTGAAGAGATAATAGTCTGAAGACTCAGATGTTTTCATGTGCAGAAAGTTTGAAATGAAATACTGTTCTCAGTTGTTTAATACTGTAGCAAGCGACCTCTATTTGCTGTGAAGAAAACATTTTACTGCTTTATCTCCAAACAGGACTGTTCTCATTGAATCATGTCTGTTCATGCTTAGCTGTTCCTTTTATGGAAAACTACTTAAAAATGGTGCCCTAAAAATAAATGTTATTTTCTTCCAGGAAATGAACTAATCACACTGTAAATGATTTCTTGTCTGTCTTAGTAAAACATGTATTTCCATCTACTTCTCTAATTTAGCCCCTCTCTCTCTTTTTTTTCCATTTCTTTGTATATACAGTCTGCCTTTCTGTGGGCACAATGTGCTTTTAACATATTTATTGCTTTATTCAGCCGGCTGTGTGTTTTTTTTTCACACTGCAGGACAGTTTGAACCTTGCCAGAATGATTACTTCTGCCTTAGTTTGGACAAAGTTATTCATGCCACTTTATAGGTTTATAGGTGTGTACTAGACTAATGGCCCTCCTGGAGACTTTACAAGCTTAGCCCATAGGATTACCCTGACATCGTGCCACCCAACCTTAGTTCCCAGTATCTCTGTCGAGTAGAGCCACTGGAGTGATCCCCGGGGTGTATTTTCTATTTCCCATCCACTCATCAAGATTTCTCTTGAAGAGGGCCAGTGAGGCGCTCCGCTTGACATGTATGGGAAGTCTATTCCATAGCAATGGCGGTCTCTAGGTTATGAACCTGTCCCTCCAGCACGTTCTGTTGACTGTGGTAATGAGGTTGAGGTCTCTGGAGTGTGTGGTGCGGAGGGATTGCGATTTCTTTAGATGTAGCATTTCTAACAGAGCTGGGTCAGACATGGCTTTGTAAGTCAAGCAGAGATCGCCTCTAAGTAAGCGATATGAGACAGAGAATAATTGGAGTTTTTTGAGTCTGTCAATATGGGACAAGTGTTTAAGGCCCAGGATCCTCTTTGTGAGGTACTTTTACGGCCTCTCCAGTTGTTGCAGATAGTGAGGTACATGCCAAATGGGGTATTGTACTCGATGATTGGCCTAATGAGGGAAGAGTAGAGGGAGACAATGACCTCGTTCTTCCTGGATGCAAAACCCTTAGTAATGAGATGTGCCACATAGAAGGACTTTCTTACCACAGTGTCAGTGTGGTGGTTAAAAGAGAGGTTGCTGTTAACCTGTGTTCCCAGATCTCTTATAACGCCTTCTGTGTTCAGTGGACTACCATCGATGTGGTAATTCATGGGAACTGGGTTTTTCCCAAATGGGATGGCGACACATTTTTTGGCATTGAGCTTAAGGCCATGGTTCTGACACCAGTCGTTGGTCTCAGTGAGGCCTTTCTGTAGGATGTCAGCATCACTTAGGGAGGAAATAATGGCTCCCAACTTGCAATCATCTGCGAACTTTGTCAGCCAGAGTCCCTTCTTGTTGGCCTGGACTTCTGAGAAGTAGATACCAAACAGGAGGGGACCCAAGACCGATCGCTGCGGGACTCCACTTGTGACTGGTCGGCAGTCTGACTTGGAGTCATCTACTTTCACACTATGGGTTCTATCTGTGAGCCAGTTTGCAACCCACCTAGTGATATAGGCATTGATGCCCAGCTTAGTGAGTTTTTCTATGATTCCTGAGTGGGGAATAGTATCAAAGACCTTGGCCAGATCAAGGTAGGCTGTATGAACCACCTAACCTTCATCAACAGCACTGGTGACTGATTCAAAGAAGTCGACCAAGTTGAGCAGGCATGATCTACCCTTCACAAAACCAAACTGAGTGGGATCCAGAATTTGGAGATTCCCTTTATCCTTGTTTATTAAGTCCATGATGATGTGTTCCATAGCTTTGCATATTAGACTTGTCAAGCTAATGGGGGATAATTCCCAGGGTCTATAGTCGCTCTCCCTTTATGAAGAGGGATGACTGTAGCAGTGCACCATTCAGTAGGGACAAAGCCTGAGGTGAGGCTGTCATTGAACAGGGCACACAGGTGAAGTGCCAGTTCACTCTGTAGTTCATGTAGAACACAGCCAGGGATATTGTCAGGTCCCACAGAAGCTGTATTCTTGGCCTTGGACAGTGCGGTTTTAACCTGTGCAGCAGTAATACTGGGTGCCTGGCAATCTACTGGTATTGTGATTGGTCCTTTGGGGGGAGGAGTAAAGATGGAACTGAATCTGTCGGCCAGTATACTGGCAATATCTGTTGGCTCGGTATAGGAGGTACCATTGTGCAGTAGCTCAGAGCAAATCTGGGTATTGCCATGGAGATCCTTTATATAACTAAAGAAGGCCTTGTGGTTGTGTTTACTACCTGCTGCAATTCTGTTTTCATGACTACCTTTAGAAGATTTGATGAGGGATCTCAACTTTTTGTTGAGGCTGATAAGGGAGTTTTTCCAGTCTTGGGACTTCACCTTATTCCGCATCAGTTTCCTCCTTCTGTTGTAGAGTTTGTTTATGGTAGGAGACCACCAGAGTGGCTTCCTTTTTTTGGAGGAGAGCGTATTGGTTCTATTAGGTATGGCGAGATCCATGCATTTGTGTACGTGTTCGTAAAGTGCAATGGTGTATGATTTGGCGGCCATGCAACTATTCTCCTTTGCATCGGTGCCATGAAGTTAGCCACCTCTGTTTTTATGAGCCCAAAGTTAGCTTTGGAGAAGTTTTTCATGGTGGTTACCTCTGCAGGGGGGGGGGGGGGTTCCAAGGTGATTAGTTTGTGGTCGGATCTAACCAGGGAGGAATTGACTACTGGTGTAGAGCAATGGTCGCCCATGTTAGTAATGACCAGGTCGAGGATGTTGCTACCTCTAGTGGGGGTAAGACAAGCTGGTCCAGGGCACTGGAATTAATGAATTCCAGGAAATATTGGGCAAGTGCATTGGTACACGAGTAGTTTTCCCAGTTAATGGAGGAGTAGTTGAAGTTGCCTAAAAAGGCACTATAGGGGTGGCAAGAGCCTTGGCCAGTATCCAGAAGCCCAGGGGTGACAGATGCAGGCCATCCCTGGCAAAACATCAAGGCTTATCAATCATGATGTCCCAGGCAGACACATACTGGATCCCCTTAGAATGACACCAGAAACTTAGTTAATTGTTTAAATCAATCATTTTCGGCTTGTACTGTGGTATCATTCTGGGTGATGGTAGGATGCTGCTAAGGGCAAGAGTCATACCCGCCTGGGCTACATAATCTGAGAGCTCCTCCATGTCTCTTTTCATGTAGTCTAGGGAGGTATGTCTCAGGTCATTTACACCCACATGTACAATGACAGAGTCATATTTGTACCTGTTGTTGAGGGACCTCAGTGCATGCGTTATGTGGTGGACCTGGCACCTGACAGGCAGCTGACCATTACTTTCTCCTTATTCAACCTAGTGAGTGGGACATCAGTGTGCCTCACTACCGAGTCAGCTATGACTAGTGTGCTGGGCATGCTGTTTTGCCTTAGGGGCTTTGGTTGAGTGGCACACTGTTTAAGAGAGTTATGTGTCTCGTGATTAGTGTTGCGTTGTGGTGGTTGAGTGCGTTTCTGCCTTGGAGGTCTCTGCTGTTTGGATAGATTTTTAATGAGAGCCTCCGCGAAGGTGGGTGTGTGGTTTGTGCTTTTTTGTGAAGGTAGTGCTGGTGTGTGTTCTGGAGGGCTATGTGTTCCATGTGGTGTGGTGCTAGTGTTGACCTTCTCTTCTTGACCAGCTATTCCGGACTTGGCTGGAGAGTGGATATATAAGTGCATCTCTCGCAAGTCTGAGTGTTTGGGAGATAAGAGGCGAGGGATGTCGGTGTACATGAGGCAGCTGCTACATTGCCTCATGATGCCCAAGTTCACCAGGTTAATAGGAGAAAGCACAGGAAACTGACATTTAGACATGCCTGGAGGGGTGGGCATTAATAATAAGTACTGGAGGTGTTTCCATGTAGAACGTGTAGTGCTGGTAGCACTTTTGTGTGCTACAATAATTGCTACAAGAAGTCTGGTAAAGTGCTAGACTAATAAGCTAGTAAAAGTGCAGGAGAGGAGAGAACTAGCAGATCTAAGGGAAAATTGAAGAGCAGACTTTGGCACCTCTCAGAAGCTTACAAACAGTCCTGGATACAGCAAATCTGTATCTGGACTATACCAGTTACAGGAAAGGCGGGAAAAGTGCAAACACGGCCTTTTAGACCAGAAAGTTGAAAGAGATGAAAAAGAACTGTCCAAATGGCCAATAAACTACAATTTCTGGGCCAGAAACCACTCCTCTTGTGGTAGATAGGCTACCTAGTGCTTACCACTCCCACTGACAAGCAAGAAGGCTTTACCTACTAACTAACTTGTCCAACGTAAATCATTGCCTTTTTATTTATATTATTACAAATGCAATGCATCTCATTGAAGTTGGTTGCTACTTTCTTAAATGTTAGTCACTGCATGTTATTTTTACTTTCACAAATCATCTTTTTTGTTTATTTATTTATTTTACATTTGTTTACCTGGAAAGTCTGACTGGACAACAAGTCCTTTTTCAGCGGAGGCCTGGGGAGAAAAGCTGCACATATAACACAGAATGATACATACAATAGTATTTACAGATTAGACAAACATTTGTAATGCTCTACAAAATTAACACAGTAGATAAAGAGAAAATGCATAACTGTTTTAGTGACTAACATTTGTCAGAGTACATTAAAAACATGCTAGGATTCAAACAATACATTTACAAGAGTTAGAGAAATATTGTTGGTTGTATTATAATATACATTAAGCATGCACTCAGTATCCTATGTCAGTTATGAAATCTAAATAAGTAAAACAACAAATAAATAATAAAATAAACAGTAAATAAATGCAGTGCAAGGTGCATCACTATAGGATTTTAAAGGAACACGACTATCTGCTTATTGTAAGTTGGCTACACTGTTTTGTTCAAATGTAGAAAAGCGAGTAGGTTACATGCAGTATCACGTATAAAACAAGCAAGTGAAAAAGCATTTAACTAACTGTGTAAAAAACTGTTTTACTGCAGGGGCCAAAGCCCCTCCATCTTCTTGTATCTGGGCATTAGGTTATGTGGCTTATAGCCCTCCTACTATAACAACTGACCCCAGAGAAAGCTCTGTCAAGAGGGTAAGGAGGTGTCAGGGACATGTTTCATTCAGCTGGCCTTTTTTTGTCAAAATGGTCAAAAAAGGACAACCTGAACAAGTGGATATCATACGGTTACTTGTTCGCCTTCAGTACAAATTATGTAGGCATGTTCCAGCTTTTGCTAAGGCCTCAATTAGAACTACATTACAAAACTGCAGCTTATGGTTCATCGGCAAAAAGGCCAGACAAAGGCACAGAGAACAAGATTAAATCCATCACCAAGCCTTCTGACATATGCAGTTACCTAGTTTCCTTCAATCTTTTAAACAGCTCTATATCAATTATCTATACCCACGACTGGGTAACAGCTTTGTTACACCACATGTGGTGTATTAAACAACAAAAAAAGGTTCTTAACTTAAAATATGTTAATCATGTCAGTAAACATCACCCATTTTTCACGTTAATCAAAAGATAGCACAAAACTGGTAAATAACTGAGGTAATAACCCAAGTTTCTCGCAAATAGGGTATAGGTTTCAGCAAAGTGACACAACATTATTAGGAAAATGGGAGGCATGATTCCCTCTATATAAAATGCTACTGATACCAGATGTAGATAGTCCCCTATACAGGATGTCACCTACGCAAGAGTACATAGGAAAGAAAATGTTCAGGGGAGGCCTACAAATATCATCAAGATACTCCATCAAAACCTGCGTAATGAAGAAAAACCAAGTCCCAGAATATTTAATGAAAGAATGTAAGTTGGATGAATCTGCTAACCAGCTAATATTATCCATCTATAAGAAATTAAACGGCTTTGTAGATAACATGAGTGAAGAGGAACAGAACACTATTCCCCCATTATATGAATGCTATCATCGAAGGTAGAGTGACCTACAAAGAAAGCTTGTCCAAGTTATACAAGTTAATTATATATATTACAATCCAGAGAAACGGTCACGGCAAAAACAAGGATGGCAGTCAAATTTTTATCCGGATGTCACAAGCGCTTTCACCCTCACTCAAATGCAGGGCTTTTTCAAGTCCCTTGATGGAGAAACTTCACCACATGGTATTGCAAGTAGTATAACTGCAGGATGTTCCAGTCAGCTTCCAAAGCCCTCTTAGGGGAGCTGGTAGTTAAACAAAAACTACTGCAGAAGCCATGCTCTCACAGCTGGAGGTGAGTACCTTGTTAAGACATCACAGTTCCCAGCACTCAGATGAAAACCATCCCTGAATTGACACTTGTTCATACAACCCAAAAACTACTCAGGCCCTAAAACACAAATCCCACACCCCAAGTTACATATCTCAGACCATGCATTCTCAGTTCTCAGGTCTAAACTGTCGAAGCCCCTCCCACCTGAAATTAAAGCCTCATCCTCATTCTCTTATTTCAAGTTTCATTCTCTACTCAAATCACATTTAGCACAATAGGCCCAGGTCATGGCTGAAAAGGGTTCAAAGAAGACCCAGTCTACTTACGTAGTAAATAAGCAAGTAAACAAGCTAAGATATGAAGGCTCTTCTGGACCACTAAGGATGATCAGAATGAGTCATGGCCTTTCTGAAAGGAACTGTACCAAGAGTCAAAGGAATCAAAGGGAATAGGGGATATTCCTGAAACCTACTGGAAATGTACCCAATACTTAGTCTCCTCCATCCTGTTAGATGAAGCAGCATTACTGTGTTCTCCTAAATGGCAAAAAGGTCAACCCTAGAGGATCTCACGTCCAGAAGGCTACCTGACATGTCTTCTGATGAGCCACATTTCGGGAAAGTGCTCAAGTTGCAACGCAAGCAACTTCTATGACATTTAATTGCCCTTGAATGTGGACTTTCATAAGGAAAATGCTTCAGCTGGTAGACCATTTCAAATGTAGGTCACATCCCTGCAAAACAGATAGAAACAAGTACCCCCTGCTTACTCAAGTACCACAACCAACTTTTTGCCCAGCCTCACAAATGGTCCTATGGGCTTTCAGAAAAGATACAAAAACACATCCTCATGTTGATCAATGTGGAACAGTTACTAAGGGGACTGCATAGTTTCAGTATGAAGGCAGGGTCTCCCAACTCTCCAAATGACAAGTCCTTTGGGAAATGTACTGAAAAAAGATTAAATAAGGGGAATCCCATCTCTAGATTATGGGCTGAGATTGTTAGCCTAAGGAACAACAGGAAGGTACCTAAAAAGAGGAGTAGATCCAGTAAGTTTTTTCATATCAGTTTTTGACGTGCATACACGTACACACACACACACACACACACACACACACATATATATATATATATATATATATATATATACACACACACACACACACACACACACACACACACACACACACACACACACACACACACACACACACACACACACACATATAGACACACACACGTGTCCTTCTTCAGTTTGTACAACAAGGTGGACAGAAGGTAGGAGCACCTCAGTATGGTATCAACATGACTTCAGGGAGACTTTTCTCCTTTACCATGCCCTCACTTCCACCCCTGCACATGGTGTGCAATGACATGAATGTATTTCATATGTAGACTATTACATGTGCATCTGCTACTGCACCCTTACCTCTGCCTCCTGCACGTGGTGTGCAATGACATGAATGCATTTTATATGTAGACTAATACATGTGCATCTGCTGCTGCTGACAACATATATGCATTTCCCCTTCACTTTGCCCACCTAGGTTACAGCGCCCTGACTCCGCTGGGGCTGCCTCACCCTACCACCCTTTCTGGGAGTCGTGAGTCTGCAACAGAATATCTAAACTGTTAATGTCTGGTTTACTTCCTAAAAATAGCCAGGGTTTTGAAGGAAAGCTCACTGAATGTGTTGGTATAGGAGTATAACACCTCTGTTTAAATAAATACATATTTTTTTCCTCTTTCTGTTCTTTAGAAGGCATCCCAAATAGGTTTTCAATTACATACAACACTTGTACAATATGCAAATGACTACACCTTAATTTGCTCAACATACAATTAACCAACTGCAACTGAACAACCCAACAAATCGTTCACAACTAGAACACTGCCTGATCAATTCTCACCTTCTGCCCAACTCTCAAAAGACCAAACAGATTATTTTCAAACCCACGGCCTCAAATAATTGTGTAACCTTCTCTTTACAGCTGTAAACACTATCACCACCGATCACGTTAACCATGCTAAACTTGTTATCATAGACCACAAACTCCATTTTGACAAACACAGACAATGTTGCATCAAAAACCAACATAATAAGACTGAGGAGACATACCTAAATCAAATATCTCCTCTAAATACATCTCACTCCTTACAATTACCCAGCCTATTATATTCTTCCTCCGTTATGACCAATATTTCCAAAACTCAACTCCTTAGGTTAGGACAAACTTGTAACAAAATCCAAAACATGCTGCAAATGTTCCAAACCACACACATCACTACAAGGCCCTCCAAAAAAAATACATAGTCAACTGCAATGTTAACAGTTTGTTTTTATTTTTCTTCACGTTTTTATTCTAACTAGAAAGATTAGTTGTGTAAAATCTTACCATAACCACAGATGTCCTTCTCTTCCATGTTGCAGTATTCTAAACATGAGGGATCCTCTACCTGAGGTGACCCAAACGTCCGGCCTATATACAAAAGCTTAGCCTGGCTGCTGCATGGTGCGTGGGACATCACACGTAGGTACCATAAACCATGGGCCAAAAATGTGACGTCTGCATGTACAGACCTCAGAACTGACAGCACAGTTGGACAACAATCTAAGGATAAAGTAAGGATGTCATCCAGGTAGGGAAAAGGCCGTCTATTGGGGTAGGAGGGAGGGAATGGATACTGCAACATGGAAGAGAAGGACATCAATGGTTATGGTAAGATTTTACACAACTGTCCTTCTATTCTCATGTTGCAGTATTCTCACATGTGGGAGAGTACCACAGCTCATGTAGATAAAAGGGTGGAGGAAGAGGTGGCAGTCTCCAGGAATCCATGAAGGATGGCTGTAGAGAATCCTGCCGTGGCTCTGGAGATGTTGTCCAATTTGTAATGCTTAGTGAAAGTGTGTAAATAAGACCATGTGGCTCCCTCTAGGATAGAAGCTGTATCTAGGCCTTTGAGGAAGGCCCCTGAAGATACCACTGCTCTGGTGGAGTGGGCTCGAACTGTGAGGAGCAACTCTTTACCATAGAAAGAGTAACAGAAGGATATAGTTTTGCATATCCAGGAAGATATAGCCTGTTTGGATACAGCTTTCCCCAGGGCTCTGGGGTGAAAGGATACAAAGAGTTGGTTGGACGTTCTAATGTCCTTAGTCTTATCAAGATAAAACCTCAGTTGCCTGTGGATGTCTAGGAAATGGAGCAATCTCTCACTGCCATTTTGAGGTGAAGGGAGGAAGGTGGGCAAATGGATAGATTGGTTAAGGGACAGTTAATTGACCACTTTGGGCATGAAGGAGGGGATAGTACGAAGAGAAACCCTGTCCTTATGAAAAATGATGTAGGGTGGAGTAGCCATGAGTGTCTGTAGCTCAGAAACTCTCCTCGCTGAGGTAAGGGCTACTAACAAGACAGTTTTCCAGGTGCATATCTTTAAAGTGGCAGAAGCTGCAGGCTCAAAAGGGGCAGTGGTAAGTTTCTCATACACAAAGTTCAGGTCCCAAAGAGGAGGGGTAGGCTTCCTTGGTGGTCTGATGTGGAGAACCCCTTTAAGAAAAAGTTTCACCTCCAATGTAGATAATAGGGGTGGATGAATGAGTAAAACAGGCTGAGATAGCGGACAAGTAGACTTTCACTGAAGAGTATGAAAGTTCTGATTTTAGGAGCTCACACACATAGGCCAAACACTAGAGGAACAGCCACTTGGAAAGGGTCTAGTTGCCTTTGAAGACACCATTTGGAGAACCTTTCCCATTTTTATAAATAGGATCTCCTGGTAGTAGGTTTCCTGGCCTCCTGCAGGAAAGATAGCACGTTCTCTGAGTAAAGGTGTCTGAAAGGGATCAGAAGTTTATCATCCACAGGGTAAGACTGAGGGTTTGCAGATGAGGGTGGATGAAGGATCCCTTCTGTTGTGTGAACAGGTCCACCTTGTGAGGCAACTTGTGGTGATTGCCCTTGGCTAGAGATAGAAGGGGGAACCAATTGCTGCCTTGGCCAATAGGGAATCACCAGCAAGATTTTTGGCTTGTCTCTCTGAATCTTCAGCAGGACCTTCTGAATGACAGGAAAGGGGAGAATGCATAGAGGAACAGTCCCTTCCAGGAAACTGAAAAGACGTCCACTTTCCACATTAGTGGAGAAGGGGAGCCTGGAGCACAATAGCTATAGTTGTCTGTTCTGAGGGGAGGCAAACAGGTCTATTTGTGGAGTGCCCCATTGGTGGACAATGTCTAGGAAGACATCTCTGTTCAACATCCATTTGTGATTTTGAGACAATGATCTGCTGAGAGCATCCACTTGATGGTTGTCTTGTGATGGGATGTGGACAGCCTGCAAGGTTACCTTGTATCTTGTGGCCATCTCCCAAGCTTGTATGGCCAGCCTGCAAAGTAAATAGGATCTGCCCCCCCCTGTTTGTTGATGTACCACATCACTGTGGGGTTGTCTGTGAAGACTTGTAAGGGAGTAGGCTGAAGGAGCAGAAGAAATGTTTTCAGAGCTAGGAGAAGAGCAGTCATTTCCCTCACATGGATGCATTTTTTTTCTGGAGGGAGGGCTCCCATTGAACTTGTACCTTGAGACCATTCATAGTGCCCCCCCACCCCACCCCAGCTCTGAGGCACCTGTCTATATGAATTGGACTGCCTTGGTTGGCTGTAAAGGGAGGCCTGGATTCTGCAGTATGTGGTGTTATCCACCACCCTAACTCTTTTTCAAGCATGTCAAGGAAGGGAACCTGAAAATCCAGAGGGTGATTGTGTTGGGACCAGAAATTCTTTAGATACCACTGGAACTTCATGTGTAACCTGGCAAGGGGTAGCATGGGAAGAGTAGCTGCCATGAAGCCCACCATGCGGAGAAATTCCCTGGCTGAGATGTGAGTGACTTGAAGGAGGTTTTGGAAAAAAATGGTTAGTAAAGTGACTTTGTCTTGTGGGAGGAAAGCCTTCATCAGATCTGTCCTTATGCTGGAGCCCAAGAAGATCTGGTCTTGGGATGGAGTTGGGGATGACTTCTGTAGCTTCAGGGTAAACTGCAGACTTCCTAGGAGAAACACAGTGAATTGTAGATGTGCCCGCAGAGTACTTTTGTCTTCTTCCCTTACCTGGACGACCTCCTCATACAACAGACCTGTATGCTTCTTATCCTGCAGATGGCTACTGCCAGAGCTAGACACTTTGTGAAGACCCTTAGTGCTGTGGACAAACCAAAGGGCAAAGCAGTAAACTGATAGTGTGAGGATGGCACAGCAAAACGGAGGAATCTCCGGAAGTCTGGGTGTATGGGGATAGGGAGGTGTACCTCATTCAGGTCCAAAGTGGCCATGAAGGCCCCAGGTGTCAGATGTGGAAGAAGGGATTGCAAGGATAGCATGCAGAAGGAAGGTACATGCAGGAAAGGGTTTAGAAGGGACAGGTCCAATATTGGCCTCCAAGGGCCCTCCTTTTTTGGAACTAGGAAGAATCTGGAGTAAAACCCTTGACCCTCTTTGTCCTGTTGGAACTCACTCTATGGTGCCTTGTAATAGTAAATCCTGAATAACCTAGTGGGATTGCTTTTTGAAGGGAGGGGCATGCCTTTTGGAACAGGCTTTTCCTGCCACGTCATAAAGTACTCTTTATGCACTAGTGATAGGACCCAGCAGTCTGAGGTTATATGTTGCCACAAGAGGAGACAGTGAGAGAGTCAGGCAGAAAGGGGGAGATGGTGAGGGGGATTTTGGCAGTCACACAGTGCTAGGTCAGTCTGGAAAGGGCTGTCTGGGTGTAGACTGACAGGAAGTAGTTCTGGGAGATGAGGGTTTTCTGACCTCTTTCCTTTGCTTTGAAGAAGAAGGAGCAGATGCCCTTCTAACAAAGCTTGGTTTAGCTGGGCAGTTCCTGTAAAACGTAGGAACTGGCGGTACCAGTAGATGTTTCAAGTCTTGCAGTTCCTTACTTTTTTCCTGCAGACTTTTGAAAAGCTCTGCAGAGTGTTTGCCAAAGAGGAAGTTGTTGTCTAGGGGACATCCAGAATCTTGTTCTTGAAATCGTTTGGCAGGAGGTTGAAGTCTGAGCCAGGAATACCCGTGTAACACAGAGGCAGATGCAGCTGATCTGGCTGAGGCTTCTGCAGCATCATAGCTGCATTTTATGGAATGCCAGGCTACCTGTGCTGCTAAGGAAATTTGGAGGCAACTTGAGGCTTAGTAGGGGAATCAGGCATAGAGGACAGCAGGGTAGATGTCTGGGAAACAAGGTCTAGGGCGTATTTACCCATCTGAGTTTGGTAACGGATGGCCTTAAAGGCCAGGGTACAGGAAGTGTAAATCTTTTTCCCCAATCTGTACATCACCTTTCTGTCCTTCTCAGATTGGCAGAAGGGAAGAAGATGGGATTTACCTTGATTGCTTGTCAGGTTCTACAGCAACAACTGCTGGGTCTGCCATAGGGGGTTTTGTGAGGTATTTGTAATCATCAGGAACTTTATAGAACCTGTCTGGCCTTTTAGGGGTGGGGGGATTGGGATTCTGGGGTCTTGGAAACAGCAGCAAAGGCGTCCAAATAAGCAGGAATCACTCAGAGAATAGCAGAGGGAGAGGGAGACTCCATTTGGAGAAGCTCAAAGTATCTTTTTTGTACCTCAGTCATTTGGGTGGTGTCCCACTTAAAGTATTCTCATTTTGGAGATTGTCTCCCCAAAAGTAATGTCTTCTGGTGGAGAATCTCCTTCCAAGGAGTCTTCATCTGGGGAACAATATTCCAGGGGAGAGGCCCCCTGGGATGTGTAAGTGAGAGACTCATCAGAGGAGGAAGAAGAGTCTTCCTCCCGAGTCTGAGGAGGTGGGATGGAGCCTGCAGAGGTAGGCCTGGGACTTAGGGTAGGTAAAGCAGGAGTCTGTGAGGTTGCAGGCCTCAAGGCCAAAAAGGCCTGAAAAAGTGAATGGGAAAATGTTTGTCAGTCAGGCTGATGCTCCACTGGGGTAGACAAATGTCTGGTCTTTTGTTTCCTCTTGAGAGGAGTCTTATGAATAGGCTGAAAGGCCAAGGGCCTGGATTCAGGTGTCAGGCCTGAGGCAAAAGTGCCCTCTTTGGAAACTAAGGTCGGCTGTCCAGGTGAGCCAGCCCCCCCCCCCTGACTTTGGGGGAGGCCGATGTCTCAGAAACCTCATCAGACGTGCAGACTGGAGAACCATGGGAGGCTTCCAAAATGGTATCCGCTGAAGTCACCAGTTCTTTCTGACATTCCTCAGCCCCTAGACCGGCAGCTGGCAGGACCTCTGAAATAGGAGGCGCAGTATTAGGCCTAGAAACGTTGGCCCTCTTTTTAGGCGGCTCCACCTCGATGGCCAAGTTAGGATCCATACTGATGGCCAAGCATTTAAGTCGTTAATTCTCTACAAACAATTTAAGGGCTGCTAGATGGTAGCACACGGTCTTAGGTACAAACGACTGACAGATTTTGCAGGCCGTATGGTCGTGGGATGGCCATAAGCAAAACAGAGTTTGTGGGTATCTGTGTGGAATTTGCCGACAGCACTTACATTTCCCCTCTCTAGATGGCATCGGCTAATAAATAAAAAAAAAAAAACAGCAACCTAAGCTCAGAAAAAACAAATAGGATTCCCCAATGGGGTACTTATCTTTAACTTCTTAGGAGATTCGGAACAGAAAGAGGAAACTGATGTTCGAATACGCAGAGAAGTTCTGAGGTTTGTGCATGCTGACATCACATTTATGGCCCATGGTTTATGGCCCTGCATGTGACACCCCACTCACCAGACAGCAACCAGGCTTAAGCTTTGGTAGACGAGTCAGACGTTCGGGTCACCTGAAGCGGAGGATCCCACATGTGAGAATACTGCAGCATTAGAATAGAAGGACATCCCTTATTCTCCTTAGAAGGTTTATTCCTGTCAACAAATGGAAATAAAGAACCAGACAGCCAAACCACGCAGTGCTCCTGAGTCACTCCTGAAGAGACATGTTTGTCTTGTGGGTTTGCCACGTTAACAAAAATAATACAAATGTGTATACTTAAAAAGAAAACAGCAAGTGTGATAAATTCAAACAATTCTTCTCACAAAAGCAAAAAGTGATTGTATACAGGGCAGACAGATCACAGATGAAAAGAACCTTTTAACCATTTCACAAAGAGTAAAGCAACAGGTTTAAGTAAAACAGGTAAAATCAAAACTTATTTGCTATCTATCTCCATATAGGTATATTAACTGAAGCTGTGCACAGAGATCAGCTTTAAAAGGGATGAAAGGCATCCAAAACCAATATGTATATAATCATGTTAGTATCAGCCCTGGTCTCTCATATTTTACTTTACACAATTCCTAAGAATCAGTTTCTTGGCAGAACATCTGTATCAAGAATTAAAAACTGCACAGAAATCAGCAAGAAAACTTTGGAAGAACATTACCAGTACATGTGGAAATAAAAAAAAACAAACGTAGATTGACATTATAATTCGCAAGCTGTATAACAGAATTTATGTAGATGATATAGAGAATATGGTCTCTTTCTTTATTAACATAATAGGAGCAACTGAACTGGTTATTTGGGGCCCTCTATAGAAAGGTACTTTTTGGACTTAATACTTGAGTCATGCCTTGCACAATTGTGTCATTTCATCATGTCAGATTCTGTCAACGTCTTCAATAACGTAAACATGCTATTAACAAGGATCTCATGGCACAAAGATCCTTCCGTCTGTAGCTCTGATTTCCCCTTATATACATAGAAACTTGTTTTGCAATAGTCTCCGAATAACCAGCACAAAATCTATTTCTTCCTCTGCACTATGGTTTGCATTAGATGTACATGCATTTATTGTGACTGAAAGACTCACTGTATTCCCACTAAGAATTGTGCTTTTAGTGGGGGATACATGGAGGATTACGACAAGCCAGAAAGAATGGGAAACTACAGATGCAATGAACTAAAATGCAAAAAAGTGCAATACTTTTGAAATTCAACATTTATCAAATGAAAACAAATACAGGTCAAGTTCTCAGTTTTTCAGACTTATCTGGAGCCAATGTTTTGCTACTGTGGACAAACTGGTGTAACCATTCTGGTTACACCCCTTTATTAATGGAATGAATCTATTTATCAATCCAACATTCTCTCTCTACCTGTCCTGTCTGACTACCTACCTACCTGCCTCCCTATCTATGGTCACGGCATGACAGACAATGGTTTGTGTTTGTTTAACCACATCACTGCTACTTCGGTTTGGATTCACATAACCACATCACTTTTATTTTGGATCTGTACTTACAAGGGGTCCAATGCTCCCCATTATGACCTTCTACAGCTGTCATAAACCCTGATGTCATGAAATAGCAGGTAGGATGAACATAAAATATCATTACTGGGGTACTCTGTGCATCAATTCATGTCAACAGAAGTCAAGAAGCATGCAATTTGGGAGGAAAAACACATAATATTTTCCAACACGTGCTATCACACAACAGACAGCAGCCTGTCAGTAAGCTGGGATCACCATTAAATGATTATACATCTGTCTGAATAATATGTAAAGAATAAGAAACTGGAAATTCCCAATCTGACAAGCCTTTTAGTTAGCCACAAAAACAAAAAAAAAAACAATTTTCTTAACAGCTAAAATACATGAGCATATTTGGACTAATATATAGAGGCCTGTGAAAATACTCACTTCTGAAAGGCCGTCTGCCTGTGGAGTACAGGAATAAAACCATGACTATGTCTAAGACAACTGCAGTTCAGGTATTTAACCTGATAAGGAAAGATGATTGTGGGTGGTCGATACCGGTTCTCCTGTCCTGAAAGAAGGGTAGGTTTGCTCAGCTGATCACCAGCATACAAGCAAAGGTTTGCATTGCACTATAAACTGCAAGGGCAACGAATGTGGTCAAAGCCATACCTAGCTGGTGCTGGGAAGCCCTCATCAGGATGTGCGCAGAAGCACACATAGATGGTCCCACAGCGACTAGACATGCCCTCACTCTTAGGGTGGCAGTGACAATACAAATGGCCATCTGGATGACAGCTTCTCTGGTCAGCTTTTGCCTTTGTGTGAGGATACTCTTTAAAGGAGAATGAATGGTTTCAAGACTGATGGGGAGGTCCAGTTGCTGGAAGGCATGGAGGTAAAAGACAGAAGAAATACACACTTCTGCACACGGTCTACTGCAACTAAATTACATCATGGTTTCTCAAACACTGAGGTACAGCTCACAGCTCTTCCTGATTTTGCCTCATATTTTTTTCAATCCTTCATAATTATTTTTGTTTGTCTTCTGGAAAAAAATCACTGAGGATTCAGTCAGTCAATAATACCGGACATCAGAGTTTCATATTTCTTACTTTACTTGTTGATTCAAAACTTGTTGTTCTATTAACTTAAACGAGTTATGGAAAAGTTTGAAATTGTCCCTGATTTTGGGCCTTTGTCCCGGACTCACACACATGAAAGTTGAGACGTATTTGTGAGGCCAGCCTCCTCAAAGTATGCCCAACATATTCTAAGTGATGTATTCCTCTCTGAAAAATTGCTGTAGGAACATGTTGGCTTTTAAATACTCTTATGAGATAAAAATACAAGCAAATCAGCAACATCAGTTCATAAAAGCATTTTCAAATTAAAGGTAAAGGAAAAGGCATAAAGGAAGTTTTAATTTTTTCAGAGGCAAATCTGCAAACATCTGAAAAAAATGGCAGCCAGTTACACAAAGATGTTTAAAGTTAAACAGTGTGAAAAGTATTTGGGGGGTGACTCTGTAGGTACTGTTTCTATACCTACGGTGGGGTCATCATGTGTTCTGTGGCTTGGGAGAGGTTTAGCATTATAAGGTCTGACAATCTGTTTAGATTCAATCACATTGTGGATAAAAAGCAACTTAAAAAATAGGGCATTGCTGGACAGCTTTATTATTTACCACAAATGTTAATAAATGCATCCAGACCATTAAATCAATAATGTTTAAAGTTTAAAAATAACCCATCAGTGTAAACTGAGGCATCACAGAAACAGGCACAAATCTCATCACGATGCAATAAAACTGCAGATCGACTTCAGTCCTCTAAACAGTTCTGATACGGTTTTATTTAATGACTTGCTATAGTATTCCCATGGTGGTGCAGTGGTTAGCGTTGTCGCCTCACAGCAAGAGGTTCTCCCGTTCGATTCTCGGCTGGAGCGCCTTCTGTGTGGAGTCTGCATGTCCTCCCCACGGTCAAATGACGTCTAAAGACGTGCAGGTAGGTGCGTGCGTGAATGGGTCTGCCTTCTTTGAAGGTTGGGCGTCAAGCTGGCAACTCGGCACCGTAAAATCCACTGCCAATCATTAGCGGTCTGGAGTTCCGCTGTGGCGACCCCTAACCGGGAAAAAGTGGAAAGACTTGCTACAGTATTCCCCAGCAGTGACATAAACATGTTTTACTGTATCTTAAAAATATTCTAACGATGTGACTTCAATCTGCGGAATCCATTGCTCTGTTTGTTAACTGTACACAGAGGCTAAGTAACATCTTACTACATAGTCTGTGGTTTTGCATTGTGCAGGGCTGAGGAAGCAGATGTTAATACTCATCATATAAATGACCCGTGTCCGCAATATAAGAAAGTCACTCAGCATGAAGTGTGTGTGGGGGCAGTCTGTATGTAAAACATTCTCTTTCTTTTGTGTCTGGCATTCATGTCACAAATATATTCTTACAGAGAAATCTGGCAATAAAGTCCCCCAACAGTGGTTATGAGAGGCCCCAGTTTGCTCTCAGACCTTACTAATGACTGCATGCCTTCTGCAAACCAGCAGGAGAACCAGAGTTTGGGTCTGACAAAACACTACACTACACAAAGATAAGTCTGCTGGACTACCCAATCCCACCTCTCCAACCTTCCCCACCTCCTAAGGTTCAGTGTACTTCTCAAACCTGACCACTGGCAGCAAAATCAGGAATAAAACTTCTTCCTTAGTGAAGTCTGCCAACACAGGGATACTTTGACACATTTCCCTGCTGGTCTTTTCATAACCCACTGCTCCTATTGTTTTCAGTCACCCAGCATGTCTGTCCTAAATGTTCACACTGAAGCTGTATCTACAGTCTCCAGCCAATTTCTGTAAGTCCATATCAATACTGCATTTAAATATGGCACTACAGGTACTGACTTGCTCTGTGTAGAGCTGCTGCAAAAAATGTTGATATTATACTTAATACTTGAGATACAAATCCGCAGTGGTAGCGTTGTACCCTCACAACAAGAGGTTCTCCCTTTCAATTCTCGGCTGGAGTGCGGGGAGTGCCTTCTGTGTGGAGTCTGCATGTCCTCCCTGTGGTTGGGTGGTGTTTGAAAGCCATGCGTAAATGGGCGTGCCTTCGTTGAAGGTTGAATGTTGAGC
The DNA here is from genome assembly GCF_019279795.1 of Protopterus annectens. NCBI lineage: Eukaryota > Metazoa > Chordata > Ceratodontiformes > Protopteridae > Protopterus > Protopterus annectens. The sequence goes on from NC_056744.1 coordinate 356,307,407, forward strand.
TGGCACCTCAGCGTTCGTGAAGATCTTCTGCCAATCATTAGCGGACCGGAGTTCCGCTGTGGCGATCCCTAACCAGGAAAAGCAGAAAGACAAACAACAGCAACAACAACATACCAGGACAGAGGGTAATGCATACACATTTAACACTGGATCACATACACACATCAAATCTACATGTAAAATGATGGGGAATTCTCAGAACACAACTACATTCTCAGCCCCCCCCCCCTGCTGCAAGGGGTACAGTATTCAAACATAAGCTGAACTATTTACTGTGGCATGCAAAGAAAACTTGCTCTTTGCACTATGAAACGAACCTGGACTCCTAAGTAACATACCAACAAGACACATCTGTTTGTGGTTATACAGCCTTTCTTCTGTAAAATCCCCACAAGCAGGAGTGCATAACGTCTCTGTCAGTACCGTCTCAATAGTACAACAATCAGCAGGCTAAGGCAGATGGTCGTTGGGGGGGGCAGCAGTCCCTAACATTCCAAGCCTGAAGAAAGAATGTGCTTAGAGTCAGAAGTTTTGCTTGGACACCTGTTTTCGATGGACTTTCACGGTTACCGTACTTCGAGCAGCTGACTGCTAACAGAATCCGCTACTTAAATGAACTGCATGCTGCTATGTTTTAGTGGGCATAGTTCTATCCCTCTTTTTGTTATTCTCCCCTTTTCTATTTAGCAGGATTATGATACACTGAACTATTGCTTTTTATTATTTTAAATATGACATACAGTTTTTATTCAAAACATTACTTATAAATCTGCTAGCATTTGCTAAAGAATTATGGACCACCAGATAAATGTGGTTGATTTTCAAAATGAGCCAGCAGGAGTCCTAACAACCTTTTATTTATTTATTTTTTAATATATAGATGCAGACACACGGGGCTTGTAATTCCTCACTTCTGTACAACCCAAAGCAGAATGAGCTGGAGTTCAGCTATGAGCTCAAATGTACTGGGACCCTTTCCATGGGTTTAAGGGACATGAATGTTAATGCATTAGTCAGAGACAGATGTTTTGCGGTGGGATTTACCAGTGATGTGGTCATTTACTGGGTAGCAGAAACTATATGTGTGAATCTCTCATGTGAACAGAATTCTTAAAAGGCAGAGAATGGACTGGAAGCTTATGCTAAGCAGGCCTCTTCCAAAGACTTCTAACACTGGCACAGCATTTACTTTCCATTTATTAAAACATTACCAATCAAAGCCACACAAATACTGTAATACTAGCAACATCAGTCACTTTGTACTGCCTACAGCAAACAAACAAAAGGCCGCAGACTGAATGCCATATTACAGAAATTCGAAAATATGTGTTACATTCGGTATACCATAACACTTCCCACCTACATACAATAAATCACCATAACACTTCCCACCTACATACAATAAATCATAAAAGTTACCGGTACTTACGTATTATCGCAACCAGATTTTCGCAGTAATAGCACTTGCTTCCCGATCAAGACAAATGTTCGTTAATGTTGTTAAAATGTAATATAGCGTGTTTTCTTTTAACAGTACACCTTATTTTCTGGACTACTATCAGTACAACGTGCAAGATATGCTGTTGTAATTTCTTAATGGTGTTTACTGGCACAACGTTCAATGGGTAGACTTGCAGGAAGCGACATGGGTGCCAGTAAACACTGTTAAGAACAACAGCATGTCTTGCATGTTGTACTGATAGTCCAGAAAATAAGTTGTACTGATGAAAGAAAACACGCTGTATTACACATTTTAGCAACATTAAGGAACATTTGCCATGATTGGGAACCAAGTGCTGAGAGACATTGTGTTTGATCTCCAAATATAATCAGGTCAGTGATGTCATATAAGTTAAAATGTGGGGAAAAAAGGGCCAAAACATTGCAGCGAGGGTGCCAAATTAAAAAAAAAATGCATATATCTCTGATGCGACAGACTTTCCACTAAGCTTAAAAAATGCACATGTAATCCTCAGAAGCCTGAATACCTGCTGTTACTAGCAAGCCACTACTGAATGCCTTAACCAATTCTTGCATTCAGCTACGGCGGTAAAGGATGCTACAGCAGCCGTGACAATTGAAGCCAAACTTGGAAGGAATGTATGTAGTATGGCCGTTATTTCACAGCATACATACTGCCAGGAAAAGTCTAACCCTTAGAACATGACTCTAACCTCAGATAAAAAAAAATGACTACAGCTGGTAAAAAAACAACAGACTACCAACCAGCCAATTAGAAAGTGACATTATAGGCAAAACCAACCCAAACCTACCTAGCTAAACTAAATAAGATTTAAACTACAACTACTTAAAACATATGTATGCATACAAAAATAAAAGAGCCTGACATCATATAGTCCTCACAATATTACTGAAATAGTACCAAAGCCTGATCTGCTTTCCTGACCTCTTTAAACAAGTACATTAAAAAATAAAACCAAACTACAGCACAAGGTTAGTCCTGTGGCACGGAGGGATAAAACTTTGACTACGATATAGATGATTCCAGTTTGATTAACTGCCCAGGTTCTGAAGCAGTTGACCTGGACAAGTTGAAAAATGAGCGACGTCAGCTCGCCCATCTTGCAAGGATGGACGCAGCCAAGTTCACTACAATACGGACCCTCACTGTGAACTAAAAGCTCAGGTTATAAATTATGTGCAGTGGGCATGCACTTGGTTCTGCCATGCTACAGTGATGTAGTAAACTGAATGCACATGATGGACAGTGACGGTACAGAAAGGTCCTCTCATGTTCACTGACAGCACACAGCAGCTGACATGAAATTTTAGGACCTTACAAAATTATGGCTGCCTGGATAAGGGGCTCCCACAACAGGCCTTCACCCCAAGTGGGAATAAATGTCCCTATTGATTGATGGAGGGCTAATGGTTGCCAAGCAGAAGGGCTATGAAGAAAGACTGCACATTCATAAGAACCTATGGAAATTGTGTAAAGCCTTAATCAATTAAGCAAATCACAGTTACAGGTTCCCAAAGAAATTAATGGCAAGAAAATGGGTTAGCAGAAGGCAGGGGTTTGTGAAGTGCCACTGGGTCTACCCTGAGTCCAGTACTCATTAAACTGTCTCATATGTCTGTCTGAGAGAATCGCACAGTATCAACCTTTTTGCTGATAATGCAAATATAGTTACATGACAGGAGTAAGAGGGATGACTCTAGTGAAGTATTTGGAAAGACTGAACAAGTTCTAACAAAAGTGTCAGCTTATGTTCAGTGCAAACTAATGCAGAGCACCGCACTTAGACAACAAAATGTTGGAGTGAAGTACCAGAAGGGAGTAGAGCTGATGGCAACAGACAGGGGGCAGTGACACCAACAAATGCAATGATAGCGTGTGTCCATTGGGGAACGGTTCAAATAAAGAGGAGGTAATGCCTCTCTTCTGCAGGGCCTTGGTAAAAACATTGCCCTCTTACTCCGCTCTTGGTGGTCCAATCTAAATGTGATTGATTCCCCATATCCTTTGCTTGTTCAGATCTGCTCTTCCCAGCTAACACCTCATATCAGGGTTGTTGAGGGCCAAATGCCAATCTACCAGAGGAGGGTCTAGGAGGTACATTGGTAATCCTGTGATTCAGTCCTTGGCTGGAAAACCTTTACAATGATTACTTTATGTTCTAACTAACTAATCATTAAATGAATTAACAAAATGACATTTTAGTAAAAATGAGGCCTAATGACAGAGAATAAATGGTCAACTGGCAAGGTAGGGCTGATGATCACGGCCAGCGGCGGGGGTGGGGGGGACAAATATGTACCAAGGTACTGGACTAGGTAGACCTGTTCAAGTGAGACTCTGGCCCAACCTAGTACGTGGAGACATTTTCAGTTGCAGACGAGTGTGAAGTCCCCTCTCTGGCCCAGTAATCAAGGAGCCTGAATCCTCACCACTGGCACTGTAGAGGAACATTTACTTGGAACAAAAATAGATACACACAGTATTTTCAAATGCAGCTCGCTGCATCAAGCACAATTTCCCAAGTGCACACAAGGAACACACACAGTCTAGGGTCTGGATTTCTCTCTCTCCAGGGCCCCAATGAAACTTGTCACTGGCACAGCTGTAGATATGAGTCCTCAGCAGAGTGTCCAAGCAGAGACCTCCAGCACCCTCTCTGTGAAACCAGTGCTTTGTGTCCCTGCTCCAAGCAGCTGGCACACACACACTCTGAGATTTGAATTACACACACACAGACACACACACACACACACACACACACACACACACACACACACACACACACACACACACACACACACACACACACCTAGGAAAGCCTGGCACAGATTTACTTGCTATGCCCTCTTCTGCCCAGATTATACAGTAGTTACACTGCCACCAGACACACGGCTCTTACAAGGGTACCCAATTATACTGAGTGAAATTAATATTAATACAAATGCCAGTGTTTGACCAATGCAGTAAGGCTTTCAGGAGTGGCGGCAGAGTCACTGAATAGATCTAAGTACTCTCAAAAGTTAAAATATTCTCTGAAGGACCAGCCATAATGAAAAGTTTAAATATATTTAATAATAAATAATAAAAGAACATGGACAAATGGAATATCTATTTACAATAAACACCAGAGTTTAAATCACAGGAAATATTGAAATAACACAGATGAATTGATTCACACAGATACAGAAAAATAGTCCTTAACTAATCTCACTACATTTTCCTGACTGATCTAAAGAATTACTATTCCCTGGTCGCTTCCTACAACAAGGCAAGATGAAGTAGGTGAGGGGTCCTTCTTTGCTTGCCAGGTTCCAAAAATAGACTGGCATGATACATTAGTCTCATCTATTGTCAAAACATCGTTTATGCCCTGGATTACAGAATGACATCACATACAACTGGTCATCTCTGACTTCTGGTTCCCATACTACCCCCTTTTCTGGCATCTGACGCAGAATCTCACACATGTATGTCAATAATACACACACATAGAGCTTTGCTAAGATCTATTGCAGCTTGTGGAAGTCATAAAACAATAAAACACTTATACTCTTCTTACAGGAACTAATAAACCATTCTCTGGCACAGACATTATATCTCTGGCTGCAATCAGAACTGTATGACACAGTCTTTACGGCTTAAATTCAGTAATTTAATTTCATATTATTTTTCAAATTTAGCTGGAGCTGAGACTAACCTCTTCACTTCCAGTATCCTTCGGTAACATATATACATTTCCTCAGTTACAACAGAATAGTCTGATATAAATGTATATTTCTTTTCTGTCCAGCAGGACACTGTTGATACATTTTCAACACAAGCATTTGTACAAATCAATTTGATATACAAATGGCATACAATTCTTTACAAAACACGAGCTAGTTATGCTGGCATATGCTACACATCCACTGCCAGACTTCTCCTGGCACAGCATGGCAGTACCTCACATCATCACAAGTATCAACAATACCTGGCTTGAACAGAATTGAAGAGTTAAAACTGTTGTGACATCCAGTCTGAAAGGCAGATGAATTCCTGAAGCTGAAAGCTGAATGTTGTTGTATGGAGAATATCTGCTTATTAAATAAAATCATCAGTAGATGGAAGTACTGATTGTGAACAAAAGGGTAGATGAAAGAAAAGTAGAACAACATCTACAATGGACCCTAGTGGGACTCCTGAGGCCAGGGATAGTGTTAAAGATTTTCCTTATAATAGGGCAACATTAGTTGATAGAAATGTAGATTTTTTTCAAGCGGAAATGTGTCGGGTATGCTCACAGAATGCATATATGTGAGAGCATGCCTGCGCATGCACGCACACACACACACACACACACACACACACACACACACACACACACACACACACACACACACTTAAAATGTCAAACGGCTGAAATGCCAAATGGCATTAACAGCGACCACAAAAGGTCGAAACTCAAAGGGCCAAAAAACTTGGCACACATTCCATGCAGGAACAAGTATAAAAATCACAACTGGAAAAACACAAAAATTTGTGTTAAAACACAACCAACACCACACAGTAGCCAAAACTGTTTTATTCGTTTATTTATCTCCTCGGCTATAACACAGCCTTCAAGGAGTACAAACATACACAAAAAGCATTCCTACACATATACCCCAGCTGTCCCAAACTCCCAGCAATTAAACAATCATGCAATTGAATCATTAATTCATCATCTTAAAAATGAATACTGATGAACCAATTTAAAATAAGTGTATCAGATAATATAAATTGTTGTTGGAAAAGTGTTAAGTCCATTTGGTTTCAAGGTCTTATATTTCAAAATAAATAATGTCTCTTTGTACAATTTATTTTTGAGATCTATCTCATTCACCCCATGTACTTGTCCTAAAACAGTTGCTGTTAAACTTTCACGATCCCCCATGACAGACTTCAAAATGCTGAGCCAACGGACTCTCTAATTTCCTGCCTTAATATCTCTCAAGTGTTGGACTGAAGATGATGCGCTAAATCAACTTACATGTGAAGATTCAGGAGAGGCATATTTTTATTGCTTACCTAAGATTCATAAGAACTTGTTAAACCCTCCGGGGAGGTCAACAGTCTTGACTAGCAATTATTTCCTACATAATGTGGGGGTAATTCTTCATAAAGTCTTATTTGAAGGAGGTGATTTGCTTGCCTTCTTACATCAAAGATTCATCTGATTTCCTGGACAATATAAAAAATGTTAGGTGGTCAGAGGGAATGTATTGGACGACTCTAGATGTACAGAGTCTCTATACTAACGTTAGGCATGAGTCGGGGATGAAAGCATTAAGAAGAAAAATGGAGGATAGTCCACTAGCCCATTATGTTATGGAGTTAGTGAAATTTTAGCCTGTAAAATAATTATTTTTGTTGTGAAGACAAAATATACCACCAAATGCAGGGTACAGCAATGGGTTCCCCCTTCGCACCCATGTATGCCAATATTTTTATGGGGACGTTTGAAGGAGAGTATATTTATACTAAGATATTTTATCAGAGATATGTGAAACTGTAATTTTAGATTTATAGATGATTTGGTTTTCTTATAGGTTCATAGGTTCATAGGTTTATACTAGGCTATCTGCCCTAAGGCATTTATAAGCCTAGCCCAAATTTTTGTGGCTTACGCCACCCCTTATATGAAAAAATACTGTGCCCATTAGTTTGTTGTGCCTCTGTCCAGCAGTGACACAGATATGATTCCCGGGGTAAACCTATGATCTCCCATCCACAGGTCTAGATTTCTCTTGAACAGAGTCAGCGAGGTGCTCTGCCTCACATGGACCGGGATTTTATTCCACAGCATAGGGAGTCTCTGAGTGATAAATCTATCCCTCCAGCACGTCCTATTTATATCCGTGCTAAGGTTTAAGTCGCTTGCTCTAGTGGTTTTGGTGGATTTGGATTTTTGAGGTGGAGCATGTCCATTAATTCCGGGTTGGACATGGCCTTGTATGTCAGGCACATGTCACCTCTGAGCAGACGGTATGCGACTGAATAGAGCTGGAGTTTCTTCAATCTGGCAGCATATGACAGATTTTGGAGTCCCTTTATCCTTTTGGTGAGGAACTTTTGGGGTCTCTCCAATTGCTGCAGATGTCGGGTGAGATACATCCCGAATGGGGCATTGTACTCGATCATTGGTCTGATAAGTGAAGAGTACAGGGAACAATGACCTCACTAGATCTGGATGTGAATCCCTTCATGATCAGGTGGGCAATGTAGAAGGTCTTTCTAACCACTTTAGCAATGTGAGTGTCAAAGAAAGGCCACTGTCAACCTGGGTCCCCAGGTCCCTGATAACCTCTTCTGTGCTTAGTGGATTGCCACCTATATGGTAGCTTGGGGTTACCTTGTTTTTCCTGAAGGGTATGACTATACATTTTTTGGCGTTTAACTTCAGGCCATGGCTCTGGCACCAGCTATCTGTTTCCGTGAGTCCCTTCTGAAGGATATCCGTGTCCGATGCACTTTCCACTATGGCACCCAGTTTGCAGTCGTCTGCAAACTTTGTCAGCCAAAGTCCTCCCATGTTGGCCTGTACTTCTGAGAAGTAGATGCCAAACAATAGGGGCCAAGGACCGAGCCCTGTGGGACACCACTTGTGACCGGCTTGGAGTCTGACACAGCGCCAGCAACTCTAACCCTGTGGGTTCTGTCCTTAAGCCAGTTTGCAACCCATCTTGTGACATATGGGTTTACATTTAAGCTGGTAAGTTTTTCTACAATACCCGAGTGGGGTATTGTGTCGAAAGCCTTTGCAAGGTCAAGGTAGGCTGTATGGACTGCCTTTCCCTCATCAATGGCCTTGGTGACTGTTTCGAAGAAGTCGACCAAGTTCAAAAGGCATGATCTTCCCTTGACAAAGCCAAACTGGGTCGGGTCCAATGTCTGCAAGTCCCCTATATCTTTGTTTATGAGCTCCATTATGATCCTCTCCATAGCTTTGCAGACTAGACTTGTGATGGAGGTATTCAGTTTGTACAACAATTTATAGATTAAATACAACATAACAGATTTAATATTAAATTTGATGGCTTACAATATGGGGAAGAGATATCATTTTTAGATATAAGACTTGTAGGGAGACCTGGTAGAAGTGTAACTACTAGTGTTCATAGAAAATGTAATGAAATTAATCAGTTTTTAATGAGGACTAGTGGTCACCCTAAATACACCATAGAATCACTTCCTTTTGGTGAGTTTTTAAGCATTTCAAGCTTGTGTACAGATAATGAGGTCTTTGAAAGAGAATTGGTAAATACTGGTGCTATGTTCAAAAATAGGAAGTATGATTTTAAAGTAATAGAAAGGAACATGCTTCAAGTTCAAGATCTGAGATATGGAAAAATTAAAAAAAGGAGGGCAAATAGTGATAATATTATTTACAGAAATAGGAATAAGGACAGTTTTTTTTGCATTTATGAAATATAATATTTTAAGTGAAGATATAAAAGTGTTATTTTACATTATTGGGACTATTTGAAAAGGTTTGATGAGTTAGAAGGGGTGATTAAGGACAGACCCATTTTTTCATACCAGCGAGGCAGAAACCTGAAAGACATGTTAGTTCACACCAAATTTCAAAGACCCAGTATAAATATTATATTACACCAGTTAGGAAATATAGGTACTGTAGCTTGCAATAGATGTAAAGGATGTAAATATATAGTGAAAACATTTTTAAAAATTAATGGCATTCATTTTAAAATAAGTGGGGAATATAATTGTCACACAGAAGGGGTGGTGTATGCAATAAAGTGTGCTTGTAACTTGTTCTATATAGGCCAAACTAAAAGGGCCGTTAAAATAAGACTGCTGGAACACTTGAGAGATATTAAGGCAGGAAAATTAGAGAGTCCGTTGGCTCAGCATTTTAAAGTCTGTTATGGGGGGGACCCTGAAAGTTTAACAGCAACTGTTTTAGAACAAGTACATGGGTGAATGAGATAGATATCAAAAATAAATTGTTGTACAAAGAGACATTATTTATTTTGAAATATAAGACCTTGAAACCAAATGTATTTAATATAGATTGTTGTTGGAAAAGTGCTATCTGATACACTTATTTTAAATTGGTTCATCAGTATTTGTTTTAAGATAATGAATTAATGATGCAATTGCATAATTGTTTAATTGATGGGAGTTTGGGACTGCTGGGGTATATGTGTGTGTGTATATATATATATATATATGAATGCTTTTTGTGTATGTTTGTACTCCATGAAGGCTGTGTTATAGCCGAGGCGCTAGAGAATCGAATAAAACTGTTTTGGCTACAGTGTGGTGTTGAACAAGTATAAAAATACCTGGACAAACACTTCCAAGGAAAATTCAAAACCGTCTGGACTTTGTCACATACTTAGGAGTAAAACTGCCTTTACAGTCTCTCTTCCCAATCTTTTCTAACCTCCTATGATTGATTCTTATAGTATCATGCAATATGTTATACATCCTACTAATTATCCCTTTTTTAACAGCAGTTTCTCTTGTAGACTTGACTAAATGCTCTGCTGGAGCAGGTCTTTCATTTAGCACTCTCCTTTCTCTTTGCCTATACTCCAATATTGATCCGCTGGTAGGGAAGGCAGTCTCTAATCTGTACTTCAAACATCTGCTTAGCCTCATTCCACTGTATTACCTTTCCCCTCTGTAGTTACTTGTTAACAATAGCTTGGTTCCTTTGCCAATTTTTCCCCAAGAAATTCCAGCCCTCTCTTGCCTATTTTCTGTACCTGTACTTGTAGTCATCCTTAATGGCAAAATCTCCTTTCTCCATTCTCACCTTCGCTTAGTTCTTAGAATATTTTCTGTAACTTTATGAATGCATTTTGTATGGATGTTGTTTCTCCTTAAGGATCACCATCCAAAATCCTACCACCTCCTTAATTCTTGAGCTTCTCCCATGTTTCATCATCTCTTTCCAGTATGATTTCTGACTTCCTGCTTCTGTTATGTGTATGAGCCTTAACTGTGTAGCTCTAAAATATGCATTCAAATCAGGTAATCAAACTACCTTGTTCTATGGGAGTTTCACCTTATCCTACTTACCTCTTGCTTTCTTCCCCTCCAAAATAAATTACTTCATCTCTGTTAATTGTTCACAACTTTTCCTCTGGTTAATAAAAATACACAGACTGTACATAAAACTGAATAGACTAAAAAATTCTCACTGCTTGTATCTTACTCTCCTTATCCATAATCAAGAGCTTCCAGTTTCTCAGTTTTAGTTCTTGTTGTTTGTCTTTCGGCTTTTCCCGGTTAGGGGTCGCCATAGCGGAACTCCGGTCCGCTAATGATTGGCAGTAGATTTTCATGAACGCCGAGGTGCCAGCTCGACATTCAACCTTCAACGAAGGCATGCCCATTAACGCATGTCTTTCGAGCACCCACCCAACCGCGGGGAGGACATGCAGACTCCAGAAAGAAGGCACTCCCCACACTCCAGCCGAGAATCGAACGGGAGAACCTCTTGCTGTGAGGCAACAATGCTACCGCTGCACCACCGCGGTATATAGTTTCTCAGTTTTAGTATTATTTTTTATTTGTTTAATGTCATTCAACATATCCTTACCTGCCATAGCAAAATCCTCTTTAATCTAGACACCATAATACTTAATCTTATTATGTCTCCATTAATATGTATATATCGCTGAATCAATTCATGTGTGAGTAAATCATTTACTGCTATAGCCTTTGTTTTTATCTTCATTAATTTTATATCCCGAAAGAATTGAGACCATCACCAAAATATTCCACAACACAGAAAATAAGCTTTCCTGGATTTAACAAGCAGAAAATAATATCATCTGCAAAAAAAGCTGACTTTTCTTTTTTACCATACCAGTTATATCCTTGAATTTGTAAGGTCCTTATTTTCTTTGCTAATATCTCTCATAATTAATAGGCAAGTACTAGGTTAATGCCACTATGGACCACTTATATATATATATATATGTATATATATAGCAAATAAAGGATAAAGAGGATACCCCTTGCCTTGTGGTCCAGTTCTGCTCAAAATTCTTTGGTTATATTAAACAGAAAGCATTGATGCTTTTAAGGTACAATGACTTTTCCGAACTCATACATACATACTGTAGAGTACCTGGACTATTTTAGGAAGCTGTAGCAATATTAGTGTTTTACTGTCCGTTTTTAATAAAGCACCGTTTGTTCTTTGCTTCTGCCCTAAGTTCTTTAGCTTGTTGTTTATAGTTTCTAATTCCCCTGGGAGTCAGTGCGACAAACTCTGTTTATAGTTTCTAATTCCCCTGGGAGTCAGTGCGACAAACTCTGTTTATAGTTTCTAATTCCCCTGGGAGTCAGTGCGACAAACTCTGTTTTGAATGGCAATTGAATGTGTGTGTGGTTGTGTTAACTACAAGTTACTGAAAACTGTGCTCTACTCTGCAGCTGACCAGACATTTCGGAATGCCAATGCTGTTTCAATAAATATATATATTGCCTGATGACCAGTACTAAGGCGGGGGTAGATATTTTTACACTTTAACAGTTACAGTCAATGGTCGCTAAAAGATGCTAAAGAAAAAAGGTGTATACAATCTTCTAATTTGTCACAATTCAGCCTAGTGCAAAGTAACTGAAGGAACTGAAGTTTTGCTGTGGGTTAAAGGGTGGGAGTGGATGGTAATATTTTTTTGTGTTTTTAGTAGGTTATGTGCACTTGATGGGGGGGGGGGGGAGTTGTGGTGGTCTTACTATACCAGATTCAGATCATCAACAAGTCATACCTGTAGAATGATGTCACTTTAGTTTTACCAACATTTTCAATATTTTATGAAGATTTGAATTTTATATAAAAGTAATTGTAAATGTCACTGCATTAAAGTTAAGAAGAGCTACAAATGAGAAGGAGTAGTTAAGGTGAACAGAGTAGGAGATGCAAATGAAAATCATTTTATAAGAAACAGTCATTTTTAAGAGGAATAAATACTGCATTGTTGGAAAGTAATAAAAATTGCTATAGCAGCACTCCATGGTTCACCTATTGTAGAAATCCAGTGGTGCTACAATCGCAAACCAGAAAATTCTGTGGCACTCAATTTACAAAACTTTCTACAGAGTACTTAAAGTGTATTGTCACACTTTACAAGTGCATCGCAGCAGACAAGTTAACTGCCACATTGCATGTTGCCATAGTCACTTTGTATTTATTTGGGATATGTTTTTAATAAAAAGCTTTGTTAACTTTTTATTCAATCTATGGCCCAAATAAATGTAGGAATTCACTCAGTGACGTCAACTACTGGCTCTTCCATATACTTTAATGGGCAGATTTTTGCACCTGTTCAGAATGGAAAATTCATCCTTTAAAGCCTATGGACACATTTCACATTTTCAATGAGTTGACATCACTGAGGTTAAAGATCATCTTTAACATTTAGTGGTATCAGTGTGGTGAAAACAAATTTAAGAACAACTGATTAAAGTTCATGCTCTAAAAAAAAAAAAAATCAGGTAAAAATGCTAATAGGCACTTTATGCACCACATACAATAGTGTTAAAAGGTAAGTCGCCCAGTGCAGCAATACACTTTAAAACAGAGTAAAAGATTCCTGAGTTGCAATGTATTGATGAGAATGACACCAGTGGACACAGGTGTTACAGACATGCAGTGATTAAATGTCTTGTTTTTATTACTCCAGGTTTGGCTAAAAAGTATCTCATTTGCTTTTGGTGTATATGTACATGGTCCCCAGTTTGGTTCCCTGTTAGATAAAGATTTTGTTTTTAGTCTGGCAATTGCAGCAAAGTCTCCGGCTCTCTACTGAAAATGGACATGTATCCAGTTAGACTAGCCCGGTCAACAAATGTAAAATAAAAAATAAAAATAAAAAATAAATTAAGGCTATGAAGTGTTAACAAGTTGCTTCCGGTGGGCCAGGGTTTGATTCCCCTCCACCTTTATTTGTGTGTGTGGCCTTGATCAAGTCACTTAACTAGATAGTGCTTTAGGGCAATTGGAAAAAAATCTGGGCTGTTTCCTGATGGTCTTCTGGACTGCATGTCTAATAACTATCTTTGAATCTATGAACTGCTGAAGGGATATTATGAATCTATGAACCTATGAAGGGATATCCCTTCAGTAGTAATAAAAACACAAAATGTGATCAGTGTGCCTAGGTAGCTGGCATATGTGGTGTTTCCTTTAACATGTTTAATCTCTGCAGCCCATGTGTACTGTAGCTGGTATAGAAGCTAGGGCTGTCATTTATTTCCCTGCTTTCTGCCTATACTTGAATGAACATTTCAAAACGTATTTAGAGCGCACAGAATGTTACAAACTGCTGTTATATCACTACTGGATTTCTGCAACACTTTCCTGAAGTATCTGGAATTCAGTGGGACAAAGTTTTTGTTACATTTCACCTTCAAAGCTTACAATTCAAAGAGGATTCCATAACCAAGAGCACCAATATCAAGCCGACAGTACAACAATAAAGTCAGACACATCAGGTGAATACTGTCTTGGTGCACACAGGGGGTGTCTGTCAACACACAGTACCAGTCCCACAGTTGTATATGACAATGAAGTTATAACTGGTGACTTTTAATGGGCACAGGAGATGCCTCATGCCATATGGTCAGGCACAATCAAAGTGTGTGTGTGTGTGTGTGTGTGTGTGTGTGTGTGCATGCGTGTGCATGCACGCGCGTTGGGGGGGGATACTGAAGATGTGTAGGAAAAATAAAAGACATGGTACAATGTAATACAAGACACTGTTTGACAGGGATACCAATCTGGATCCAAAGTGGAGTAAAATGGAAATTTATGCATCTCTTCCTGTAACCTGTACTGTTGCCCAGTAAAGCTCATGGTGTTGTTGTATAACAGTACCCCCTGGGATGTGCAATAGCAAGTCCTGCCTAAACCATGCCCATCAGCCAACACCCGGTGACCTGTTGGAATACTGAATGAATATTCATGGCGATGTCTTTACCGGCCTGATAAATATTTATTGGGTATTGGGCACGTTCGCTCAAGGGGGTACTAATAAACAGCAAAAGAAAAATGTAGGCTATTTTTTAAAGTAGTAAACTGACATTAAAAAACTCTTTATGCACAAAGTAGTAAACGAAAATGTAGACTATTTATTTCAGTAGTGAACAGAAACAGCAAATGGAAAATGTATGCTAATTTATAGTAGTAAACCATACCTGTCAACTGTATGGAATTCCTCAGTATTTACCAGTTTTGAGGTCCAAATAATGGCATGCCAAGAATTCCCAAGTGGCTCCTTTAATTCCCATTTTTTTCGATTTTTTTTTTTTGAAGTTGTCGCTGATGTCATCACTCGCAGGGTATGTGCAAAGACGTCAACTTCTTGAGGATTGGCCTGTCCCAACTCGGTCAGTTTGTTTATTTATTTATTTATTTTTTACATACATTGCTTGAACTACGTTCATAGTAGACTAGTGGGACATGGACTCGTAGTCTCTCGTACAGCCAGCAGCAACACTGCACAGCATATGGCAAGTGGAGTGGAGGAGTAGGACAGGAGCTGTAAAGCTGTTTAACTTTACTTAAGTGAAATATTAAAATAAAAGTGTTAAGTTTCTGTGTTCTGCTTCA
This sequence comes from Protopterus annectens, assembly GCF_019279795.1. Lineage (NCBI taxonomy): Eukaryota > Metazoa > Chordata > Ceratodontiformes > Protopteridae > Protopterus > Protopterus annectens. The sequence continues at coordinate 356,322,505 of NC_056744.1, forward strand.
GCTTCTGCCAGTGGTAGCCAAGCCAAGAAGGAGCAAGTGCCTGCAGCTCTGCAACTCCAGGAATCCCATCCAAGAGCAGACTCCCAAAGACCTGGCCAGACCCATGATCAGGAGGGGCAGAACAGTACTGTAACAGCAGTTAGGATCAGGACAGGAATCTCAGTCAGGATGAAAAAATTTCTCTCCAGCCGCAGCTTGACTTCCTCCTTCAGGTAAGAATTAAAAAACAAAAAAAACAAAAAGGGAACGGAGTAGCGGACATTGTCTGACTCAATCCTTTTCCTTTAGTTTAAATAGTATTGCAGTTGAGGCGCCTCACAGCAAAATGTTCTCTGGTTCGATCCTCGGCTGGGGTGCCTGCTGTTCAGAGTCTGCATGTCCTCCCTGTGGTCACGTGGGTTTCCTCAGGGTGTTCCAGTTTCCTCCCACATCCCAAAGACATGCTGTAGGTGGATTGGACACTCTAAATTGGCCCTAGGCGTAAGTGTGTGGGTGTGTGTGCCTTCTGTGGAAGGTTGGGCGCCAGGCTGGCAACTCGACACCGTAAAACTCCACTGCCAATCATGAGTGAACAGGTGATCCGCTGTGGCGACCCCTAACCGGGAAAAGCCAAAAGAAGAAGTATCGCAGTTGAGAGCTGCAAATGAGGGGACATAGTACTGCAGTGCAGGAATATGCAGAGAGACACGGGAGTGGGTACGGACAGGACTGTATTTCTTATCCCCTTCCCTGGTTCTTTTATAGCCTGACCTGGGTTATGAACTAAGTTTTTCCTCCTACATATGCTGCTTGCTTCTGTATCATTGCAGTAGGTAACACTGGGGACTTGTCTCCACAACAGCGGGTTGACATGGCAAGTTACCCTGCAAAAAAAAAAAAAAAAATCACTTCCTCTGTGGTTCAATGACAATAGCTTCAGTGATTTCTCACTACTTTTGAAGTTATTTGGACTGCTGTCGATTGATCAATCTGGGCAGTACTGCGGTTGTTTGAAGTCCCAGAAACATTGGTAGAATGAGTGCAGGCTATGTACAATGACCCAATAACTCAAGTACAAACGGTGTTCGGCCTCACAGAGGAGTTCCCAGTGGGAGTGGATGTACACCAGGGTTCAGCTCTGAGCCCACTACTGTTCATACTGGCGATGGACTACATTAGCTAACAGGTCAAAGGGGACAGATCAACAAAGTTGCTGTATGCAGATGATGTGACATTACAGGCAGACTGAGATAGAACTTCAGCAAAAGACAGGAGAATGGAAAGCAAAACTGAAGGCACATGGGATGAAACTAAGCACAGATAAGACAGAGGTAATGGCAACAAATTGGGGAAATCAGAAGAAGCTGAGAATAGAGATAGAAGGGAAGATAGTGAAATAGGTAAACAGCTTCAAGTATCTGGCAGTGGTGGTGGAGGAGAAAGGAAGTCTGAATGAAGAGTTCAAAGCTAGAATCAGAGGGGCTGCAGCCAACTAGCATAGAGTATCAGGTGTAGTCTATGACAGAAGAATGCCAAAGAAGCTGAAAAGTAAGGTGTACAAGTCAGTGGTGAGACCAGTACTACTGTATGGTACAGAAACCTGGGCAGTAAAGGCAGAACAATTGAAGAAGCTAGAGGTGATGTAAATGAAGTGCCTGAGAAGGGTGGTAGGATGCACACTGTGGGAAAGACGAAGACATAAGAGCAGAAGCCAAGATGCTCCATATCCGTAAGTCTAGCTCCTCGCGCATTACCCACTTGATAGGCCTAAATCTAATATGCGACATCAACAAAACCTGCTGGAGAGACAGGTTTGTCTCCCAGAGGCTGCCCCATCTCTTGAATAGACTTCCCATACATGTCAAACAGAGTACCTCACTGACCCTCTTAAAATGCAATCTCGATGAGTGGATGGGAAACCATAAATTTGTCCCAGGGGTTCCACCTTTGTCCCTCAGTGACAGGTGCTGACTGAGGTTTCTTTTTTTTTTTTGTGGATAAACTCTTGGCTAGGCTTGTAAGGGCCCCAGGGCCATTAGCCTAGTAATTTCCTAGGATCCTATGATCCTATGAATCCACCATGTCCAGCTTCCATATTAACATGGCTTTATGCAACAACTCTCCTTACATCTTCACTAATAACCACTCAGATGACACTAAAGGCAAGGAAACTCTGGTCATACCAGACATTAATGAAATTTCAAGAGCAGCAATTCATCCAACCTATTAACATTCTTCTCATTAATTTGGATGTTCCCGGCTAAACTTAAATTAATCGGAAATTATCTGCATCATAGAACAGTTTACTTGTCTTAGTACTAATCAGCCCTAATTCATATTTAATAATTCTCTTTCAGAGTATATTCTTATTTAGAAAAGTCGCATCACCAAGTTTCTTTGCATACTGATTTGTAGATTTTTATGCATTTAGACAAAAAAATTATTTTTTCCCCTGAAAGTCCTTTGAAATCAAAACAACATGCAACTTGTTTTCTGAGTAGGAGTCAAGGGTCACTGGAATAACGTTTACGTGCACATATTTAAGGTTACCATTTCTGAAAAGTAAGTGCAGCCACTGTATTCTGTTTTCTAGTTATACATTTCATAATTTTCAACAATCGCTAATGTAAAATGTGCAGATTTATAGGAATCATACTGGACTAAATAATTAGTTACTTGCAAAAATCCACAGCCAAACCATACTTGTAGATATTTCTGCTCTGCTGAGGATGAGATCATATATATATATATATATATATATATATATATATATATATATATATATATATATATAAAATAAAACACAAAGAAATAACTGTGGTGTATCACATGACAGAGACGGACACCCCTTGGTAGCTATAAGTTGCATTTTTAAACATTTAAGAAAGTTGATTTGGAGTGAGAAACTTTGTGAAAGTATTTCCAAAAGCATGTATGACATTAAGTTGAAGAGGAATCTAACAGAATCATCCTTTGACGAATGGTCATGCTGCTAATATTTAAACCTTACATGTGCAAAAAGTAATGTGTCATCTGTTACTTAAAACAAAAAAGTGAATATCAAACTTCACTATAGAAAAAAATGCTTCTCCAGGCACCCGGCACTTCCTACTGCTTTTACATACTAACTCCGAGATCACTGTACCTTGAAATAAGGGGAAATATGCAAGATACAGTGATAGTGTAACAAATATACAGTCAATATTCTGCCATGTTCCCAATAGAATCTTCAGCTATGAAGTGCAATGCATCAGGGTCAGAGAATGACTAGAAAGCCTTTGTGGTCGAAACAGTCTCCTCCAATCTCACAGGCATGTATGAAAAAAATATGATTATCTATTTGTACAGCTTTTAAATAAGGATGCACCAGAATCATGCTGTATGCTGTTCAACAACTCTTGGCTAAAAACTGCCCTAGTAGCACAGTCAAAGCCACTTAAATATGTTAAAGTAATTCTAAGCAACTCAGGATCATAGATAAAAAGAAAACTTGTGTATAGCAAACATATAACAAAGACCAATTTGATACCCAACAGAAACATATTTTGGCTCATGTTAGTGAAGGTTGTAGAGTGACTGATGACTGGCGTTAGAAGAATTAAATAAATGTCATATAAAGCTTTCACTGTGTTTGTACCCCGTACAAACCAGTAAAAGCTACTGCAAGTTCTACTTTTATCAACAGAATGTGAGCAGTGTAGGTTCATAGGCTGATACTAGGCTATCGGCCCTAGGGCCTATACAAGCCTAGCCATAACAATTCCCTGGCTATTTCTTCCCACAGTATTTACTTCCCTATTATAATCTTCTCTCTGTGATACTCCTACTGATTCTTCTACTGTGCACACTACTGGAACCCCTCCTCCTTTTTTCCTCCCATTTAGTGTAACAAATATATACATATTTCCCAAGCTTTGCATTTATTTTATATTCTTCTATTTTATTTATCTTGTATATCACATTTCTTTTATATTCTTATATTTTATTCTCCCGTTTATTATAACAAATATATACAGTTTCCCAAAGCTTTACATTTATTTTATATTCTACTTCCCTGATGCTCTACTAAATCTGCTTTTGAATTCCTTCAAACAGACACCGTTAGGTACTGACCTGGGGAGGCTGGTTGATTGTTTTTCTCTTCTCACAGCTTTCTCCAAGTCCTGGTCCATAGCCTCCCCCCTTTTCTTGTTCTCCTAACATAATTCTAGTGTATGTTTCCTAGCCCTGTCAAACCTGTTTTCTCACAACTTTCTCCAAGCCCTGGCTCTTAGCCTCCCACCTTTTCTCGGTCTCCTAACACAAGCTTCCCAACCCTGTCAATCCTGTCTATTCCCTCCCTCTTCCTCTTGAGAGTTTACTTATTCCTCTCATGAGCTGCGGCGCCATCTTTAAATACTAAAAACCTCTGCTTGACTACTCTCTGTTTCTGTCTGTCCCACGGGCATCTCTCAGTAGTGTGCACTTACTGCACGTCACTTTCTAAACCCCCTGGCATAACTACATTATTTTCCTACTTCTCAGTGAACTGCAGCTCCCCATTGGTGCATAAATAATAAAAACAAACAGAAAGGTAACATTCAAACCAAAACGATAGGCTGCCCTATTTCTGTAGTTGCTAACCTTCTCACTGACCTGTTTGGCGACTGCTGCTCCTCGTGGAAGATGTAACCCTTTTGTTCGCCCTTCGGGCTCACTCTGCTCCCCAACCCTACCCCCAAATCGCACCTGCCCCACTACCTATACTTTTATACATCCCCTGACTCCTCCCCCACCCAACACCTCTCCAATCACAACACACCTAACCCAAACCCTACCCACCTGTAGATCTATATCACCCCAAACATCCACCCCTCCTACAATGCTCTACATAACATCTCTCCCTATAACCCCATTTTCCCTACTAATCTCTCTCTCTCTCTTCTCTTACCTATCTCACACTTTTTCCCAACCCTTGTCATAACTCTCACACACACTCCACTACATCTCACTATCAACCTCACTTCCCATCCTACTCATCCATCTCACATGAACTCTCTACCTCTAACCCAATCTATTTCTTCAAACCAAAACTGCTCCCAACCCAAGCCCCTGTACTCCCCTCTTAAACATGGTACCAGAAAATCTCTACTCTCACACAACCCAAGCTACCCCTGCCCAACACACTGTCTCACTCTTCTACTCCACCACATCTCTCTCACTAGCCAACGACATCCACCCCAACCCCGGACCCATCTCCAACATCTGTCTCACCAAACCCTCCACTCAACCCACAAACTCAAAGTCAATTCGCCGTAGAACACAATGCACAAAGCCTAAAAAACAAAATCCCTAACTTCCATGCCTGGCTCTCCCATAGCCACCTTGACATTACCGCCATTTCCGAAACCTGGCTGAAAACCTATATAAAAGATAATGAAATCCTACCACCAGGTTTCCAAATCATTCGCAATGACAGAGCCCACAAAAAAGGAGGTGGAGTAGCAATAATCTACCCCACCTCCCATACCATAACTCCCTACTCCAATAAAATACCAACCTTTGCCAACGCTGAACTTATAATAGTTTACTAAAAATAAACAACCACAGTCCATATGTATCGCTGCCCTCTATATTCCCCCTGGTGATAATATCAAAACTCTTGAAAACACCCTGTCCTGGTTCTTCTCCAATATAAAACATGAAACCTATATACCCCGTGATACCAACATCAACTGGAATACTATTAACTCTGAAGCCCCATCCCACACAATCAACCTGAACAACTTCTCCCAACTAATAGAATCTCAAATCAGACCAAATAAAGATGGTAGCTCTGGTACCATCATTGACTGGATCCTAACAACTCACCCAAACCTCATCACCAAATCCAGAACATTACCTGATCCTCTCAGCAATCACCTACCAGCCTTTGCCCACCATCTCCCATCTCCACTGCATAAACAACATCACTGCATCCAAACCCACAACCTCTCCTCTTTCAACCCTCTAACTTTCTCTGAATGCTTAAAGCATACTGACTGGTCCCCTCTAAAAACCCTTCCTCTAGATGATACTGTTTCCTGCTTTACCCACTCATTCCTAACCCTTCTCAATCAGCAAGACTCCCCCTCGAACCAAATGCATCAAAAGCAATTCCTGCCCATGGTTCTCAAAAGATACTAAACTAGCCTTGCACCAAAGGGACACAAAATGGAAACAATATAAAAAACATAAAAACCCTAACACCCTCCTAGAGTATAAGCAACTACGAAACACTGCAAAAACCTAATAATTAATGACCACAAAGCCCACTATTCCAAACTCCAGTCCTTGCACTCAACAATTCCCAAAAAATTCTGGGACTCCATCTCATCCATGCTGCATCCGGGCAACAAAGAAAACCCCTGCCCAAATCCCAACCTCTCCAACCTTGAAATAGCCAGCTCAACTCATTCTTCATAGACTGCATAGTTAAACTATCAACCTCCTTCCCACCCCCCTCCTCCACCACCACCCCCTCCTGCCCCGACCACCACCCTAATCATTAGCCTTCCTCCACATCCTTCTGCCTCAAGCCCATCCCCACATGCACTATAAAAAGGCTTCTCCTCAAACTCAACCTTGTCGCAATGCACCCGACAACCTTCCACCCACCTTCCTCAAACAATCTGCAGACAGCATTGCCTATCTCATCTCTATTCTTACAAACAGATCCATACAAGAATCATATGTCCCTTCTATCTGGCGCCATGCTTACATCATCCCCCTCCACAAAGGTGGCAAAAATACTGATACCACCAACTTCAGGCCTATTGCCATCCTTTCCCTTCTTTCTAATATACTAGAGAAAACAATACAAGCACAACTCATGGCACACCTAACACTAAAAATCTCCTCTCCCCTACCTAACATGGCTTCCGCCCTGGCCACAGCACCATGACTGCCCTTCTTTCCTTGAATCTATAAACCTCGAACGCGACTCAGGCAAGTTCATATCCACACTATTCCTAGATCTGTCAAAGGCCTTTGACACCATCTCACACGCTCTACTTATATCCCAACTCTCCACCCTACACCTCTCTTCAACCACCATCGCCTGGTTTTCCAGCTACTTGTCCAATCGCCAACAAGCTGTCCAATGGAAAATTTCAACCTCCCCCTTCCTTCCCACACCCACAGGTGTCCCACAAGGTTATGTTCTTGGCCCTCTTCTCTTCAACCTATTCATTAACAACTTTCACCAATACATGCCAGACTCGTCTATCATCTAATATGCAGATGAATCAATCATCTGCTCAGCCTTCTCCCCCTCCAAGCTCCGAGCAAAAACCCAATTAGCCTTCTCCAAAACAGAAACCTGGATGCAGTCTAACCACCTGGCACTAAATGCAAATAAAACCAAACTAATAGGTTCATAGGTTGGTACTAGGCTATCAGTCATAGGACCTATACAAGCCTAGCCATAACAATTCCCTGGCTATTTCTTCCCAGAATATTTACTTCCCTGGTCCCCTGTTTAGCAGGGCGACTGACGTGATCTCCGGGGTGAATTTTCTATCTCCCATCCAATCCTCAAGGTTTCTTTTGAAGAGGGCCAAAGAGGCGCTCAGCTTGACATGTATGGGGAGTCTATTCCAGAGTATGGGGAGTCTCTAGGTCAGGAACCTATCCTTCCAGCATGTTTTGTTCATTGTGATGACCAGGTTTAGATTCCTGGAGAGTGTGGCTCTGAGGGATTGGGATTTATTTAAGTGTAGCATGTCCAACAGCACTGGGTTTGACATGACCTTGTATGTTAAGCAGAGATCACCTCTGAGTAGGCAATATGCAACACAGAATAGCTGGAGTTTTTTTAGATGGTCAGCACAGGGCATCTGTTTTAGGCCTGTGATTCTTTTAGTGAGGTATTTTTGTGGCCTTTCCAGTTGTTACAGATGTCTTGTGAGGTACATACCAAACTGGGCATTGTACTCTATAATGGGTCTAATGAGGGATGAATACAGTGGGACAATGACTGCCTTTTTCGGGATGAAAAGCCCTTAGTGATGAGGTGTGCCACATAGAAGGATTTCCTCACTGTTGTGGCTATGTGGTTATCGAAGGTGAGACCACTGTCCACCTGTGTCCCTAAGTCCCTTATCACACTTTTGGTGTTTAGTGTACTACCACTTATGTGGTATTTCATAGGTACATGGTTTTTCTCAAAGGGGATAACTATACATTTCTTGGCATTGAGCTTGAGCCCATGGCTCCGGCACAAAGCATCTGTTTCTGTAAGGCCCTTTTGTAGAATATCCACATCATTTGGGGATTCAGTAATAGCTCCCAGTTTGCAGTCATCTGCGAACTTTGTTAGCCGAGTCCCTTAGTGATGGCCTGTACTTCAGAGAAGTAGATGCCAAACAAGAGCGGTACCTTGACTGAACACTGAGGTACACAGCCTGTCACTTGTCTGGAGATGGATTCTGTGTCGGCTTCTTTTACAGTGTGGGTTCTGTCAGTAAGTCAGTTGGCAACCCATCGAGTGATGTAGGGATTAATGCCCAGCTTAGTAAGTTTATCTATGATTCCAGAGTGGGGGATGGTGATGAAGGCCTTGGCGAGGTCCAAATAGGCTGCCTTACCCTCGTCCATGGCTGTGGAGACTGATTTGAATAAGTCAATCAGGTTGAGGAGACAAGATCGTCCCTTTACGAAACCAAACTGGGTGGGGTCCCATGTTTGAAGGTTGCCAATGTCTTTGTTTATAAGTTCCATGATAATGCATTCCATGGCTCTGCAGATCAGGCTCGTCAGACTGATGGGATGATAGTCCCCTGGATCCAAGGTGGATCCCCCCTTGTGGAGTGGGATAACTGTAGCTGTGCGCCACTCACTGGGCACAAAGCCTGAGGTGAGGCTATGATTAAACATGACACTTAGGTGAGGTGCCAGTTTATTTTGTAGTTCATGTAGTACACAGCCCGGAATGTCGTCTGGTCCCATGGATGCTATATTCTTAGCTTTGGAGAGTGCGTTTTTTACCTGTGTGGCCGTGAGTACCGGAATTTGGCAATCTTTTGGTATTGAGATGGGCCCTTTAGGGGGTGAGAGGGGGTTGACATTGGCACTGAATCATATCCTTGGGATCAGTATATTTAATACCATTCTGTTGTAGCTCAGAGCAGATCTGAGCATTGCCATTTAGATTCTTGACATAACTATAGAATGCCTTGTGGTTGTCCTTGGAATCTTTGGCAATTTTATTTTTGTAACTAGGTTTGGAGGATTTTATGAGGGATCTCAGCTTCTTAATGAGGCTGGTAAGAGAATTTTTTGCATCCTGGGATTTTCCTCTTTTCTGCAACAGTTTCTTCCTTCTGTTGTATAGTTTGTTTATGGCAGGGGACCAGCAGATTGGGTTCCTTTTTTGGAGGAGACTGTCTAGGTTCTGTTTGGAATGGCATGATTCATGCACGAGTGGATGTGCTCGTACAGTGCCTTAGTGTGGGATTCAGCAGTCGAACTTTCAGTTCTCGTCTGCATGAGTGTTATGAAGTTTGTCACTTCTGACTTGAGTAGCATGAAGTTGGCTTTGGAGAAGTTTTTTATGGAGGTTTCCTTACTGGGGGGTGGGGTAGGATGTGACTGTCAAAGGTGATTAGTTTATGGTCAGACCAGACCAACGAGGGGGTGACCACTGGTGTGGAGCATCGATCTCCCATGTTGGTAATGACTAGGTCTAGGATATTTGAGCCCCTGGTGGGACTATGGATTAGTTGGTCCAGGGCATTGGAATTTATGAATTCTAAGAACCGTTGGGCAAAGGTGTTGGTACCCGAGTAGTTTTCCCAATTAATGGCAGGGTAGTTGAAATCACCCAGTATTAGGATGTTTGGTTGTATCTTAATATTATCTAGTATGTTTAGAAAGGTGTAGTGAGAATCCTGGGGCATGGTGGGGGATCTGTAGCAAGCTACAAGTTGGATTGCAGTCTTATCTAGTGTTAGTTGCACCTGTAGAATTTCAGATGCATTGTGTTGGGCAACTAACCTGGAGGTGTGAATATGGACACCCCTCTGACTTTAGTGCTTCGGTCCTGGTTTGGTGGCCGAAAAGTGTGGTAAGAGTTGTAGCCTGGTACTGCAGGGGTGCTCTCTGGAGCCTTGAACCAGGTCTCAGTTACTGCACAGATATCGATGTTCTCCATTTTTAGGAGTGCCTCGAGAGAGTGCATTTTGAGGTTTAGACTTCTAGCACTGAGTAGCATGCTATTATCTGTTACGGTGGTGGTTTTGTCCTTTGAGCCTTGCCTAAAAAAAGCACTATAGGGGTGGCAAGAGCATTTGCCAGTAACCTGAATCCCAGGGGCGACATCTGCAGACCATCTCTGGCAAAGGATTGTGGTTTGTCGATCATGTCATCCCAGGCAGGCAGATACTGGATCCCCTTTGAATGGCACCAGAAACTTAGCCAATTGTTGAAGTCAATCATTTTGTCCTTATACTGTGGTATAATTCTGGGTGAACGCAGGATACTGCTCAGGGCTAGGGTCATACCTGCCTGGGGCACATGATCTGAGAGCTCTTCCATGTCTCTTTTCATGTAGTACAGGAGATACATCTCAAGTCATTCACTCCAACATGGACAATGACAAGAGTCATATTTGTACTTGTGGAGTGACGAGTGCATGCATTATGTGGCGGATTCTGGCACCCGACAGGCAGCTGACAGGAATTTTCTCCTTGTTCAGCCTGGTGAGTGGGAAGTCAGTATGCCTGACTATAGAGTCACCTATGGCTAAAGTGTTGGGTACGTTGTCTTGCCTTAGGGGCTGTTGTTTGGTGGCACACTGCTGTTTTGAGCTATGTGTCACTTTGGTTGTGATTGGTGTTTGCGTTTCAGCTTTGGAGGTCCTTGTTGCTTGGGCAGGTTAATGTTAAGAGCCTCTGCATAAGTGGGTTTAGTGTTACTATGTGTGGATGTTGGTTGCGTGAGTTTTGAAGGGCTATGTGTTGCTTGAGGAGTAGTGCAGGTGTTAACCATCTCCTCTTGACTGTCCAGCACAACTTGGCTGGAGAGAGCTTTGCTTCCAGTTTAGCTATGTAAGTGCATCTCTCGGAGGTTGTAGTGTTGGGTGGTAGGAGGAGAGGGTTGTCTGTGTACATGAGGCAATTGCTGCATTGCCCCAGTATGCCCAGATTTACCACGTGGACAGGAGAAATCACTGGAAGTTGACCCTTGGACATGCCTGGCTCGGTGTTTCTTTTGTGAAGTACAAGAGCTGTTTTCCCTTACCTTGGCAAGGTACTTTGCAATTATAGGCTGTTTAGTGAATACGATTAATTTCTCCTTATTAACAAAGAGAATTGAGTGCTTGTATCAGTTTAAGGCTTCCTAATGCTTTCCAGCAGGTTTCAGAGCAAGTGCTAGTCACACGGATTCAGATTTTAGTGCTACTACTGAGAAACCAGCTAGTTCTAACGGAAAGTTTGAAAAGCAGACTTTCTGGCACTGGGAATAGTTTAAAGTGCTAGACTAATAAGCTAATAAAAGTGCAGGAGAGCAGAGAACTAGCAGATCTAAGGGAAAAAATTGAAGAGCACCGCTCAGAAGCTTACAAAACATCCTGGATACAGCAAATCTGTATCTGGGCTACACTAGTTCAAGGAAGGGTAGGAAACCGTTTTTTTTTTTTTTTTTTTTTAGTAGAAAGTGAAGGGGCAGACGATAATGAGATATTTCAATATGCAGAAGCTAAAGCGGTGGGCCTTTACTAAGGTCTCACTATTAACAGTAGAATGAGCTGATGTAATGTGACTGGGGGGGGTCCCAGTATCAACTTTATACCAGAGGCAGGCAACTCAAAGCCACCAAGACATAACACCACCACAAGAACAGGGTGAGTGGGTGGGAAAAACAGTTGTACAGATTACAGAGATATTAAATCAAAAGTGCAGACGAAAAATGAGAATAAACTCTTATCTTTTCTGAATATCACAGCAGGCAGTAAGTCAGTCTCTCAGCACAGCTTGACTAACCAGTATATCTGATTTAAGGCACAGAAAGCAGAAACAGACCTGTTATCCAGACAATACAGTTGCAGGAATTCCCTGCCCAGATGAAACCAGTTTTGTTCACTTTCTCTCACTAAGTAAGCAGACAGACCTCTAGACAAAGGATTTCACTACAAACTGAGGTCAACACAAACAGATATTAGCTCTATCTCACAACAAAAATGTTTTTTTCCCCTACCAAAAACTCCATTGGCAAATCCACATTCACCATACAAAGCCAAAACAACATCTTCCTTGAAATTGTTCCCAACACCAAGTTTCTTGGTATCATTATTGATGAAGAACTAAAATTTTACACCCACAGCCACTCCACAATCAAGTAAATCCACCTAAAGTTAGGTCTCCTCTACAGTCACAACCGTTTCCTAAGCCCCTCTACCCGTCAAACTCTTGCATCCACCTTCCTACTCCCCTCCCTTATATATGGTGCCCCTCTTTTCACCAATCTCCAGCTTGGCCTTCGGTCCAAACTTGAATCCTGCTACCACAAGATCTCCAAATTTGCAACCAATTCAAAAAACACATCCCACCACTGCCACTCCCTCCTCACCCTCAACTGGCTTGAACTACCTAACTACCTCAGTTACCTACAACTCACCATTGCCCACAAGCTTGTCTTTAAACCTGCCAACTGCCCAGCTTCACTACTGCCTTGAAACCTTACATTCCCAACCGCTCACTCAGATCCAAAATACCAAAATCTCCTTCAGGTCCACAAACCTGCATGACCTCCTGGCCATCTACTGCTGTCCCACTCCTTAGCTAAACAGTGGAACTCTCTCCCCACACACCTATGCAACCTACCTAACCATACAAATTTAAAATCTTAGGTACTCTCTCATCTTTCTTCCAAATGGGAATGCCCTTGCCACGCTCCAACTTAACCCAGTAACTTGTAGTTTATTGGTCGTTTTGGGCCAGTTCCTAGCTTCTTTCAGCCCCCTGATATAACGCTTGTTTAGCTGCTTGATTTAAAGAAGAGTTTATGGAGTTGAGTACCGTTGCAACTATTAGGGCAGCCGGTTAAGCAGATTTAAACTATTAGGGCTACCTAAATTACACTCTTCAAATTTTCCCTTAAAACTACCTTCCTCGAACTATACTACTGATCTAATCAGCGTATCCTATAACTAAAAAGATCATCTCTACTTGACTCCAAGTAGACTATTCTCTATCTGTTAAACCTAGCACTTGCTCCTACAGTACTTATTACCTTGATACGCACTCTTGTCATAGATAGTACCCCAAAAGGCAACCCCATTTCGTCACCCACATCCGGAATCTTTTAACGTTTTTGTCTATCCTTCTAGCATGTCGAGTGATCAGTTACTAGTGTCCTCTCCTGCTCAGCTGGTGAACCTGGGAATATTGAGGCAATGTTACAATTGCCTCATGTACACAGACAACCCTCTCCTCCTCCCACAAAACACAAATACATGCGAGAGATGCAACTATACGGCCAAACTGGAGGCTGAGCTCTCTCAACATAGGACTGGCAAGACCAGTCAGGAGGAGAAGGTTACCACACACACTATAGACCCAGTCTCACATAGTACCATTACAACCTCAAATCATACACATAAACACACAAAGACATACTGAGGCTCTGATCAAAATCTACCAAAACAGCAGAGGCCACCAAAGCATACACCCAAACAACCACCACCTCAGAATACAACACCTGCAACGATAGACCTCACAGTCAGAGTGTCAAACAGTCACAGCCCTTAAGGCCAAACACAATGCCAGACACACTAGTCATTGGTGACTCCATAGTCAGACACACTGACGCCCCCTCACCAGACTGAGTAAGGAGAAGGTCACAGTAAGCTGTCGGGCGCTAGAATCCGCCACATAACGCAAGCACTCAGGTCTCTCAACAGCAGGTACAAATATGACTCAGTCATTGTCCACGCTGGTGTAAACGACCTGAGACGCACTCCTTGGACTACATGAAAAGAGACATTGAGGAGCTCTCTGATTATGTAGCCCAGGCAGGTATGACCCTGACCTTGAGCAGTATCCTACCTTCACCAAGAATGATGCCACAATATAGAGATAAGATGATCAGCTTTAACAATTGGCTTAAACACTGGTGTCATTCAAAGGGGATCCAGTATCTGTCTGCCTGGGATGACATGCTGGACAAGCCACGCTGAAGGGACGGCTTGCCTGTCACCCTGGGATTCGGATATTGGCAAAGGCTCTGCCACCCCCATAGTGCCTTTTAGGCAAGGCTCAAATTCTAAACCTACCACCCTAGAACACAAAAAAGAAAAAAAACTAAGGGTAATGCTGCTCAATGCCAGAAGTCTAAATCTCAAAATGCACGCACTCGAGGCCCTTCTCAGTATGGAGAACATCGATGTCTGTGCTGTGACAGAAACCTGGTTCAAGGCTCCGAGAGCACCCCAGCGCTATCAGGTTTTACCTCATTCATGCCCGCCCCAAAACGGACAATACCAAGAAAGGAGGAGGGGTATCCATATTCATCAAGGACACCCACACCTCAAGACTGGTGGCAACGCATGATGCATCGGAGACCATCCAGGTGCAATTAACCGTAGGCAAGACTGCTCTGCAAATTGTAGCATGTTACAGGCCACCCTCACAAACTCAGGAACCTCACATGGCCTTCCTGAAAACACTAGAGGATAAATGTATCACCAAACACCATCATACTAGGTGACTTCAATTACCCTAATATAGACTGGGAACACTACTCAAGCCCAAACACCCTAGCCCAAAAGTTCCTGGAATTCATAAACTCAAATGCCATGGAACAACTAGTCACCATCCCCACAAGAGGAGATAACATACTTGATCTCATCATCACGAACATGGGAGCACAATGTTCAACACCGGAAGTATACCCCACTGGTGAGATCAGATCACAACTAATCTCGCTGGAGGTCCTCATCCCACCCCCACCTGAAATAAAAAGACCACAGTAAAGAACTTCTCAAAGCCGACTTCACACTTCTAAAGACTCGTGTGGTCTCCTTTAAGGCCCCCAACCGGTGGAAAACAGTACTGCCGCTGAATCACTTACAAATGCCTTCTACCAGCACCTGCAGGACTGCATGGATAAGGCAATCCCAAGCAAAACAAAGACTCTTTGTACCAAAGGCAAGCGTCTGGTGGACCCCAGCCATAAACAAACTCTACAACAAAAGGAGGAAGCTACTACAAGATAGAGCAAAATCCTTAAAAGGTAAGACACCCTTGATCACTATAAGTAAAAACTAAGAGCTCTCATAAAATCATCCAAAGCAAATTTCGAGAAAAATAGCTAAAGACTCAAAAGACAATCATAAGGCCTTCTTTAGCTATGTTAGAAACCTAGGAGGAAACTCCCAGATATGCTCAGAACTAGTTCAAAATGATGTGAAGATTACTGATCCTACAGACATTGCCAACATACTGGCTGACAGGTTCAGTGCAAACTTCTCCCCTCCCCCAAAAGGAGAGATATCTATACCAAACGATTGCAGCCCCCAAACATCACCAGCGCCCAAGTGAGAACTGCTCTCCCAAAGGCAAAAAACACAGCACCCATGGGACCTGATGGTGTCCCCGGCTGTGTGCTCCACGAACTCAATGAGGAATTAAACCCACAGCTAGGACAGCTGTTTAATCAAAGTCTTACCTCTGGATACGCACTCCAGGAGTGGCGCACTGCAACTGTGGTCCCACTTCACAAAGGCGGTGCCTCCACCGACCCTGGAAATTACCGCCCATTAGCTTGACAAGCCTTATCTGCAAAGCCATGGAGAGGATCATAATGGACCTCATAAATAAAGACATAGGAATTTGCAGACTTTGGATCCAACCCAGTTTGGCTTTGTCAAAGGCAGATCATGCCTTTTAAACTTGGTTGACTTTTTCAAACAGTCACCAAAGCCATTGATGAGGGAAAGGCAGTCCATACAGCCTACCTCGATCTGGCTAAGGCCTTCGATACAATACCCCACTCGGTATCATTGAAAAAGTCAACAGCTTAAATGTTAACCCATACATCACAAGATGGGTTGCAAACTGGCTGAGTGACAGAACCCACAGGGACAGAGGTGCTGGCGCCATGTCAGACTCAAAGCCTGTCACAAGTGGTGTCCCACAGGGCTCAGTCCTGGGCCCACTCTTGTTTGGCATCTACTTTTCCAAGTACAAGCAAACACAGGAGGGTTATGGCTGACAAAGTTTGCAGATGACTGCAAACTGGCCATAGTAGAAAACACATCTGACACAGATATCCTTCAGAAGGGTCTCACAGAAACGGATAACTGGTGCCAGAGCCACGGCCTAAAGTTAAATGCCAAAATGCATAGTCATACCCTTCGGGAAAAACAAGGTTACCCTAGCTACCAAATAGGTGGCAATACACTGAGCACAGAAGAAGTTATCAGGGACCTGGGGACCCAGGTTGATAGTAGTCTGTCATTCGACACCCATGTAGCTAAAGTAGTCAGGAAGACCTTCTACATTGCCCACCTTATCATGAAGGGATTCTCATCTAGATCAAGGGAGGTCATAGTCTCCCTTTACTCATCACTCATCAGACCAATGATTGAGTACAATGCCCCATTCGGAATGTATCTGACCCGACACTTGCAGCAGCTGGAGAGGCCACAAAAGTTCCTCACCAAAAGGATAAAGGGTCTCAAAATCTGTCCTATGCTGCCCGACTGAAAGAACTCCAGCTCTATTCAGTCGCCACCGCTTGCTCAGAGGTGACCTTTGCCTAACATACAAGGCCATGTCAAACCCAGATTTGATGAATATGCTTCACCTCAAAAATCTAGATCCATCAGAGCCACAAGGGCGGAGACTTAAACCTCGACACGGCTATTAATAGGACATGCTGGAGGATAGATTCATCACCCAAAGACTCCCTATGCTGTGGAACAAAATCCCGGTACATGTGAGGCAGAGCACCTCGCTGGCCTTGTTCAAGAGAAATCTTGACCAATGGATGGGAGATCGCAGATATACCCCAGGGATTACCTCAGTGTCACTGCTCGACAGAGGCACAGCAAAATAATGGGTATAGTTCCCCATACTAAAGGGGTGGCGTAAGCCACAAAACAATGGGCTAGGCTTATAAATGCCCTCGGGCAGATAGCCTAGTATGAACCTATGAACCTATGAACCTATGAACCCCCCCCTCATTCCACCTTGCACTGACTCATCCAACTACCTCTACTATTACTTCATCCCACCCAAAACAATCTCTCTCCTACTAAAAACTAATTTTCTCTCTAATATCTATTGTACTTTACTCTCCAATCTCAAATTTACTATTACCCTCTCCATGCATAATATTTTCCTAACCTACTAATGGCTAGTAGCTATATATTTTGAAATGTTAAACCTACAACTGAGTTTATAAGAAAAATATTCACTTTATGTAAATGTTGAAATTTCTGTATTGAATTATGTCTTTTCATTTTTGTAACATTGTGACAAGCCAATTACAAATATCACAGAGCTTATCTGTAAATGTTTAATTAGCTGTATGAACTATGTCCTTTTGTAACATGTGAAATGTAACTTGCAATTATTGTGGAGCTTTTCTCCCCGGGCCTCCACTTAAAACGGGTTTTTCTTGGCGAAGTGGACTTCCCCGGTCATTAAAGTTAAACAAATAAATAAATAATGGTGACAAACTTGTATTTGATGCTGGCTGACTGCAAGGGAGCAGCTAATTTAGTTGCAATTCTTGTCATTTTTCATTTGACATCAAGCATGTTTTAAATAATTTTGAATCCCTTGCAAAATTATACATGTAAAACTAACTAATCAAGGACTGTAAGTGTAAATCAGTACTTAAAATGTGCTTCATCATTTCATATCTTCATAGGTAAGTACTAGACTGGTTGCCATCGAGGGCCATTTTATCCCATTTCATTAGAGATTGGCCTTATCCATTCCATGGTCAATATTAATACTACCTCTTGTGAGAATAACTGGGATCATAACACAGATAATTTCAGGAGCTGCCTATGTCCATTAGTCAAATCAAAGTCAAAGCAAACATTATTGTCATTCAGAACTACACAGCAGTGTAGTTGAACAAAATTACAATGCTTCATTCTCAATGCAGCAAACAGTTGCACATATAGACAGAGAAAAATTAATAAAATATCACAGTAGAAATTTAATAATTAGCAATTAGTAAGTAAAGTAGGACAGCAGTGACCCACACCCATCCCTGAACAGGAGACAAGGAATACGAGGAACAATATGAAGGTAATATTGTCAAAGTAAAATTGAAACAATAGCAGCATATCTATGATTAGACTGAATTATTGCAGAGTTTGTATATTGCATTTTGCAGTCCTTTAGTGTGCAGGTGAGCTACCTTAGTATTGCACTTAGTTATTGCACATCCATAAAATAAGCCCCTTGACAGGATAGTTATGTAACAGACGTCATGGTTCGTTTTTCCAAAGAGTTCAGCAGTCTAAAGGAGAGTGGAAAGAAACTGTTTTTTAGTCTGGTGGTCTTTCAATGCAGGCTTCTGTATCTCCTGCCAGAGGATAGGCGAGTGTACAGACCATTGGCAGGATACGTTGGACCGCTAGAAATCTTTTTCGCCCTGTCGATGCACCAGCATTTGTGTAGATCTTCCAGAGGTGTAAGGGAGGTGCCAATGATTCTTTCTGCTGACCTTACCACTCTCTTGAGAGCCTTCTGATCCTGATTGTTACAGCTCCCATACCAGACTGCAATGCTGTTGGTCAGGACACTTTCAATGGTGCCCCTATAAAAGGTCTAAAGTATGGAGCTTGGTAACCCATCCAACGATCTGAGTTGCACATGAATATGGATAGGGGATGAACTTTGTTTTATGTGGGTGGTGTTTTTTACCAAAGCATAATGTCCCTCCAAAGTGTTCTGTTGATGTTACAAAAGGGTTTAGCCCTCTAAACAGAGTATTCCTTTGGTCACAGATGTTAATATTAATCGTCTAAAACATGTTCATATAAATAATAAACATGTTAACATCAATAAAACAGTTTTGTTTTGATTATATTTTGTGTTATTTAATATTAATGCAAAAGGCTGAAGCAGTTACTTTTATTTTTATAAAAGAAAATTGTATTTTAGTTTTGCACAAGTTCAAAATTTGATACAAGTTCAGATATTAATATAAATAAAACACGATTGTTCTCTGTATTTTGTGTTTTATGATCATATTCTGGATGGTGCAGTGGTAGCGTTGTTGCCTCACAGCAAGAGGTTCTCCGGTTCGATTCTTGTGTGGAATCTGCATGTCCTTCCTGTGTTCGCGTGGGTTTCCTCCCACATTACAAAGACATGCATCTAGATAATTTCTCCTCGGGCCTTGGCTGAAAATTGGCTTTGCTCCAAGTTGGACTTTCCCGGTTAACAAATGTTAAATAAATAAATATTTTGTCTGTTCTTCAGTTTGCGTTTAAAAGTTGGTATTCCACAATTCTACAGAAGCGGGCGGGGTGACAACTATGTATGCAAATGTTATGTTAATCAGCATACAGATTTTTGGTCAGTTGTACCTAATTTTCATGGGCCTTTGTCCAGATTTTTTATGATTCCAGTTAAGAGGTATGTAGTAGAAGGAAAACTGTAGGCTATTTATTTTAGTACTGAACTGATGTCAAGAAACTCTTCACAATGCTCTGCAAGCCACAAACATTTACATTTATGTAAGAAACAGCAAAGGCAAATGTATTCTATTAATTTAAGTAGTAAATTGACATCCAAAAAGTCTTCACGATGCACTGCAAGCCGCATTCATTTATGTATCATACACAAAGTTGTACTGAGAATGTACCTCAAGAGGCATGTAAACTTGGAAAAGAAATACAAACAGAAATGAGGCACTGGACACACACTTTTATGATGAACTCTGTTTAATAAAATACCCAAAAATGGACAATACCCAGACACCCAGGAAAGTATCACTGTACACTACAGACCCACTTTCCCACAAAATCATACGTAAAAAAAATGGTATGTAAAATATAAACTAAATTGCAGTTGAAATGCAAAGTTCAGTCTCAGGAACATTCCTAAATCACATGTACAGGGCTGATTTCCATGTGTGTCAAGCAACAGCCAATGTATGCATGATGTCACTGTCAAATCTGCATGGCAGTCAATCATGCATCATTTGCATATGACATCACTGCCATTTTTTAGGTCAATCACACAAAGCCATGACCACTTCTATGCATTCTGACCCAGGGGAGTACTGTTCTACAACAATGCCAGCTCATGCAGAGTTGTTGAGCACAGCAAGGCATTAAGTTCTCAATATACCATTAATTTTCACTATTTACTTTCAGTATTGGCTGGCAACTTGGCACCGTAAAAATCCACTGCCAATCATGAGCCGACGAAAGTTCTGCTGTGGCGACCCCTAATCAGGAAAAGCCAAATGACTTTCTGTATTGGCCCACTCAGGCCACTTCAGCACAGCAATTCCTTAAAATTCAGCTATTTAATAAATCAGGCATACTTTTAACCTTTACCTCTGCTTCACATATGTTCTAGAGGTGGAAAGAGCTGAAAAGAAGGCTGCCACACACATGCAGATAGAAATCATGGATTTCAAATCATTGCTCACACCCCTAATTGTTACAATTCTACAGTTTTTTTTTAAATAATCAGTCCCCCTCTCAAAATTAACTTAATGTGCTAGAACTCATCTATCATGACATCTTAGAAAATAAATGTAATTATCTGAAAAAAAGAAAAAAATACTGCAAAATGAAACTCTTGATAAGAAATAGTTTCCACTAAGTCTGCAAAAAGGAAAGATCCAAATCCCAAAAGTGATGCAGGTGTGTCAAATCCTACGGGCATGTTTACTAATCCCCACCCTTACAGGCCTCAAACAAAAGGCCTATTATATGACAACTGTTAACAAGCATGACATCATTTTTTCCTTGCACTAAACAGTCATCGTTACTATGGATACCATCTGTTGACTATCCCTGATCACCTAAGTGCAGGCAATAATGTGCAATGATCAGCTGTTCAGATAAGAAGACAGCAGCAGAGATCAATGCAGCTCTCCGCAGCTGACTGTTACAGCACCCTACCATAAGTGAACCTTGCTGTTCTTAGCTCCCCTAATGCTGAACACACTAACAGACAATGACCAAGACAGAATGCTTTCCCTGTTAGACTGCAAATGAAGTCTATTGAATCTGACCTTAAATGATGCCTTAAGACCCACATGTGAATGAATCGCTGGCAGCAGCTTGGTAAATACTTGCAAATGTTTATCCATCCAGATGAAACATGTCACTCCCATCAGCTCCAGTAGCTGGATAGCCACACCTTCGGGCATTTTCCAGCCTTTAAAATGCTGTTTCAGTTTACCTGGCAAATTATAAGGCTTATTCTGTTAATGCTTTCCTCATGCAGGAAACATTTAATCGTAATTTAAATCGCTTCTGTTGCTATGAATTTGTTGATGGCTGCAGAACACAGAAACATAGTCCTAATCCATCTACAAGGTTACATGAAAACCAAAGAAAGCACACTGTCGGCTTTATTTGTACTTCCTCTCACTGGCTGGCCTGCTTTGAATATCATACTAGTCCAATAACTCTTCCTGGAATCATCAAGGCCTTGCACATTATTTGTGTGTTCGCTTACTTTAAGCGAGGAATTGTTCCTACCTGACGAAGACCATTTAACACATCAAATAACACTACCACTGTCCTCCACCAACATACACATACATGCTTACTTCTGCAGCAAAACTGCCTTCTTACAGTCTTCTCAGCTTTACTGGGGGTGGCAGAGATCCAGTTCTGCTCTCTCCTTTGGGGGGTGACAGAGATCGATTCCAGTTCTACCATGATGATGCAGAACAACACTGTATCAAGTGCCATTGAGTAGCTTGTCAGCAGGGAATAAGCATCATGTGCCCTTCCTACACACTAACATCCACCTTGTCCCCCTCACAAACTGTGACACCCACATTGTTCACACACTGTTGCTTGCACCTCACACTCGCATACAAGGGCATCTGCAGTATTTCCACAGCAACACTTCTCACTTACCTTTGTAAGAGAATCCACTCAGTTATCTCTAAACAAACATTGCTTCTTTCTCCTTACACAATATGGGAGTGTAACAGACCATCTGCTCCCTCATCCTGTCTACATACTAACATTTGTCTCTCCTCCTCACTGATGACGCATAAAATATTGGCTGCTCCAAACCTGCAATGATATCTATAATGTCTACATACCATCTGTTCTTCTCCTCATGTAACACATGCAACATCCACATGCCATCAGTGTCTCTTCCTCATGTGACACATGTAATGCCTACATACCATCTGTTCTCCTCACACATAACTGCCTACACACAGTGTTCCCTCCTCACATAATTACATATCTAATGTCTGACTACCATATGCACCTCCTACAGCTTATCACACAATGACATGCATAATATCTACAAACCACCTCCCTGCATATGCAGTATCTACACACCCTCAGTGCCTTATTCTCTTACATAATGACATGACATTTACGTACAGTCAGTGCTTCCTTGTCATACATACTGACATGTGAAATATCAACACACCTTCTGGGCTTCCTAGACACAAGTAATGTCTGCATACTATCTGCTCATCACACATGTTGACATGGGACATCCAAATGCCAGTGTCTCCTCCTCATATGACACATGTAACATCTACATGTCAGTGTCTCCTCCTCATATGACATATGTAACTTCTAAATGCATTCAATGTCTGCTCACATGACAAATCTAACATCTACATATCAGTGTCTCCTCATGTGACACATGTAACATCCACATGGCATCAGTTTCTCTTGTGACACACATACCATCCACATACCATTAGTGTCTACTCCTCACGTGAAACATCTACATGCCATCAGTGTCTTCTTCTCACATGACATGCAACATCTACACTCCAATGTCTCCTCCTCACATGACACATGTAAAATTTACACAACAGTGTCTCCTCCTCACATGACACATGTAACATCTACATGCTATCAGTGTCTACTCACATGACAAATGTAACATCTACATACTAACAGTCTCCTCCTCATGTGACACATGTAACATCCACATGCCAGTGTCTCCTCCTCATGTGACATATGCAATATCCATGTCATTAGTGCCTCCTCCTCACACCACACACGTAATGTCTACATACCAAGTGTGCCTTCTCCTCAAATGACATGTGTAATGTTTGAACACCATCTGTGCCTTCTCTTCCCAAGATACATGTAATATCTATACGATAGCTGTGCCTCTTTTCCATATATGCAGTGTCTACACACTATTAGCCCCTTCCTCCTCTCATACAATATCTACACAGTAGCATCTGCTTCTATTCTTCAAATGTACTGCCTACATACCAACATCTGTCACCGTCTTCTCACATGCAGGATCAACATTCAAACTGCCCCATACACAAACACACAGACTCAGTACCTGCACATAAACATCTATCCCTCTTCACAGTGTCTATATATCTGTTCATCTTTTTCACAAACAATGCTTATACCTGTTCCTCTACCTCCTTACATGACATATGCAATGCTTAAGCCTGTTCCTCTACCTCTTTATGGCACATGTAATGCTTATATCTGTTCTTTTACTTCCTCACGACACATGTAATGCTTATACTTGTTCCTCTACTTCCTCACATGACACATGCAATGCTTACACCTGTTCCTCTACCTCTTTATGGCACATGTAATGCTTATATCTGTTCTTTTACTTCCTCACGACACATGTAATGCTTATACTTGTTCCTCTACTTCCTCATATGACACATGCAATGCTTACACCTGTTCCTCTACCTCTTTATGGCACATGTAATGCTTATATCTGTTCTTTTACTTCCTCACGACACATGTAATGCTTATACTTGTTCCTCTACCTCCTCACGACACAATGCAATGCTTATACCTGTTCCTCTACCACCTCACGGCACATGTAATGCTTATACCTGTTCCTCTACAGACTCACATGACACATGTAATGCTTATAGCTGTTCCTCTACTTCCTCACATGACAGATGCAATGCTTATACCTGTTCCTCTACCTCCTCACATACTGTCTGTTTGCTACCTGCTAATCCATCCCCTCCAGAAATGCACTGCCTAGACACATCAACATCTAGTCCTTCACATCCTCAAGTGTAGTCCCGATGCATCAGTATATGGAATCGCCCCTTCTCATTTGCATTATGTACATACATACATACATACTACCACGTGGCTTTCCTCTTCAGATGAAGCACATACACATCAGCATGTGTCCCTCTGCCATACATGTAGTATATACATCCTGCTTCACAGGACACATCACCTAACATACCAAGGCCCTCTACATTTCAAGTCTCTTCTCTCAGATTAAGGGAAGGCTGACCCACATTAGAAACTAATGTAGTTATTGTACAGTAGACTCTGGCTATTTACTAGAATGTGCATACATATTTTTTATGTAACTTGTCTGAACTACTTTGTTATTGCTTACATTTCTGTATTTTTTGGTTGTGAAATGTCTTGTATTTCACCTGGGCTGAGACCGAAATTGGTCAGTACTGATCAGTGCACTTACCTGATAAGGAGATGCACAACAAAAGGTATCCTCTCTCCTCACATGCAGTGTGTACATAAAAACTTCCATCCGCCCTTCCTTTAAACATGGAGCACCTACACACCGGCAGGTGTTCATTCTCCTCACATTTGGTGAGTGTCCTTACTCATCATATCAGGTACATAAACACTAACATATGTCCCTTCACCTCACATGTGGTGTGCACATACATGTTAACACCCCCCCCCCCAATACCAATTCTGATGGCATAGAAGGCCAGGTCGTCTTCTTGTTTTCCTACTTACAGAATAAGATGCATATCCTAGTAGTACGTTTCCTACACCGTTTTTCGAATTTGCCTTGATTTCAAATATTTGCTGTCCTCTTCTATTCTCACAGTCTGATATATATCTATATGTCGCTCTCTCTCTCTCTGTATAGTGTGTGTGTGTGTGTGTGTGTGTGTGTGTGTGTGTGTGTATGTATATATATATATATGGGTACCTGTCAAATCTTTGAACGCTCAAAATTTCGAATGTTATATGGTCGAGACCAAACATTTGAAATTTTGAGTGCTCAAAGATAAGCTTTTCAACGGCACCGTACGGTGCAGATAGGGAGAATTTCCCTTTTCTGCACAGAAGTGCAGTCTCTGGGTTGGTATATTTAAGTAGGCGGGTGTGGGGGTGCAGCCCCTCTGCCTACACTGTTAGAGTGTTTTTTTTTTTTTTTTATGTTCGAATATCAAAATGTCAAACATTTGGTCTCGACCATGTAATGTTCGACATTTTGGATGTTCGAACATTTAACATAGACCCTATATATATATATATATATATATATATATATATAGCTACATATACACACACAGTTTAATATCAAAACTGTGAACATCAGAACAAAATCCTGTCAAAATCCTGAGTGAAAACACAAACGCTCTGCATATTCATTACCTAACATTGTTGAATCAAAATACCTAAGAATTCAAATTTGGCAATTTTCAACGACAGCCATTATATTCTTACCTGCCTGCTTTCCAGCAGTACGAACGGATGCAGTTCAGTACTGCGCACCAATGCAATTCACATTTTTGCAGGGGGACAAGCTGCGCTGCATCTCCCTGTGAGGGGCTGCACACCCCACACCCCCTGCAATCTATATATTCCAACTATGTCAAACCTAGAGCTGTTGGACATGCTACAGCTAAAGAAATCCCAATCCCTCCGAGCTACATGCTCTAGGGACCTAAACCTTGTCACCACAATAAACAGGACACGCTGGAGGGATATATTCCTGTCCCAAAGACTTCCTATACTCTGGAACAAGCTACCCATCTATGTCAAGCAAAGTTCTTCATTAGCACTCTTCAAGAAAAATCTTGATGAGTGGATGGGAAATAGAAAATACACCCTGGGGATCACTTCTGTGTCTCTGCTCGACAGTGTCACAGGAAAATAACTTTCTTGGGTGGCATAAGCCATGGAACCTTGGCTTACGTAGGCCCTAGGGCCGATAGCCTAGTACCTACCTATGAACCAAGATCACACTACACAAAGGAAAAGGATAAATTTCCCGATCTGCACTGTATCGCAATCTCTGTTTGTAACATCGACCATGTATATACCATTCACTACAAAGGACACTCGCAGAACTGAAGTTCGGCAATATGGGAATCATCCAACTGACGTTCGGCATTCCCATGTTTGCCGACCCTTCATTCTTCATTTTGATGGTAAACCTATACATACACACCAAGAAAAAGGAAAAACTAGTTATACAGGAACGATATGGAGTGTTAATGCAATGCAAGATCCGTACTAAAGGTCACCTTGCATTCTTATTACAAACAAGACAACAGGATTCGTGCTGGTATTGCTTGGTTACCACTGTTTATCAAGTAAAAACAAAAGACGAAGCACTTTCACCACTCTTGTCAGAGCTTCATCAGATCTAAGTTATACATATAAATAATAAGTAATACATACTTTTCAATTTTCCATATTAAAGCCATGTAAGTTACAATAAAGGCAATAATGATCACACTCTGTGACAGTGATTGGGACAGTAGTACACACACAGTTTGCATCTGAATGTAAGGTGACCTTTAACACATATCTTACATTAGTATTTATGATAACACTCTATTTTAAAATGTCATATGCTGATATTGCTCCTGTACAACTAGGTTTCTTTTTTTCTTGGCTTGTTCTTCCCTAAGGAAAGTGTTTACCACCTTTAAGGCTTGAAAACTATATTTCCTTGGTACTATCAAGACCTTAACTCGTCCTTTGGGGGTGGTGTAATGGTTAAGGGGTTTACCTCACAAACAAGAGGTACAGGGTTTCATTCTCACCAATGGAAATTGGCTAGGCTTAAAATAACTCATTATGACAGGTAGCCTAGTACTTACCTAGGAACTAGGTTTTGTTGTTTCTATCTATATATATATATATATATATATATATATATATATTATACATACACATACATACCTACGTATATATTGTTTTAGTTGTTTTAGTTTTATCATAGTTATGGGAATAGCAACTATGACTCTTGTAATTTGAACAGGAAGTCCTTTTCTTCACCAGAAGAATTCTGTTCCAGTCACCCTCCATCCGCAGTGTGAAATAATATTTTCACAGGTTTGTTCCTAGAGATGCACTTTGTAAATTCCACTCTTGTTGTCTTGTTTATATGATTTTTTCAGTATGGTACCCATGGAGTGCATGGATTAGTCTGAGGTACTTAAATGTTTCTGCCACTTCCCGCCTGTTCTCCTGAAGGCTACACGCCTTACTCTTCAATATTGTCTCTCTGTTGCATACGCATCTTGTTACAGATTACAGTCATTCCATTGCCTTTCTGTATAATGCCCATATCATGTCTGTGTTCTCACAAAAAAAATGACATTTCCAGAACAGTGTACAACATTCCAGAGTATGCAGACACGTCTGCCTAAATACGAAAACACTTGCACTTAGATAATAATTCTCCAGTGGTCTGTATTTTATTTTACTTACAGAGCAGATGGGTAAACTGATCAGGTGGATGCTTTCACTTATAACCTGGGCTGACATGTACCAGAAAGACATCGTCATGCCATAGTACAGACATGCACATATCAGTTGCATGAAGGATAACAGTATATTAATTACTGAAGAGCATAGACTTTACCAAGCAATATGGTTTTGTGTAAGAACACTGAAATAGTGGGTCCATACAAGGCCTTACTTCTTTCAGAGGGTAATCAACAAACGCGGAGGGCCCACAGCAACTGGTAAGCAGTCACTAGATCTAAGGACACCAGTTTCCTAGCTTTGTTGTGAGACATCTCTACAGTAAAACATTGACACAATTATTACTTCAGGACAGTAGGAAAGCCACATCAGAACCAAAAGAGAGCGAGACAACTGAAGCCAAAAGAAAGAATTATATATAAATTAAAATATGTGGGATTCTTTCTCTGTTACATTTCCCACTTCAGTGAAAACCACATCTGAGTTTTGGGGAGGAGGTGTGACAGGGGTCACTTGGGGCTTTAACAACATGTGACATGAAGTACTATGCTGGTATCCCCCAGTAAAGTGGTACAGATTTAGTATGTGTGTTGTTCTTGCCATACAAAAAGTCTGTTTACTCTGGACAGATTTTTCCCCACTCTTTCTTAGCCCTTACTATATAACAAACATGTTATATCATGACAACCTCTCCTTAAATGTCCTCCCATGGGACAACAAATGATGGTACCAGAGCTACTTTGTACATACCACCCTGTCCTTTCTGTTTCTGTTCTGGAACTGTCACAATTTTCGTCCTCATATAGGCTCTACTCTCCTACCTTCCTATATCAAATCTAATCCACACAAAGCAGCTTTTCATCCTGCCTACAATCTCATAGGACTTCTTTCATTCTGCAATGCATTTCAACCTCTCACTGCAAATAATGAGGCGGTGTTCCAGCTCTTCTATCTGTCAGCTGCACAATTAATACTCGGCATTTAGAGTGGTTACATTAAGCATCCTAATATGACTCATACACCTCTATGAAACATCAACTTGTACACCGACATAAGATGGAACTCTTCCAGCTTCAGATTTCTATAATTTCACCCTTCCATTTGTGTTAAAATTTAAGAAAACAACCATATGTAGAGTCTTGCCCTCTACCACCACAACTAGAACATCTACATACCATCTGCACCTTCTCATTGCATGACATACATAACATCTACATACCATTGCTGTTACCTCCTCACACACATAATGTCTACATACAATCTGCACGGCCACATTACATGACATACATATCTATATACCATCAATCTCCTCATCACACAAGACATACATAACATTTACATACCATTACTGTCACCTCCTCACATGTAACATCTACATACCATCTGCACCTCCTCATTACATGACATACATATCTATATACCAATCACCTCATCACACAAGACATGTAACACATACATACCATTTGTACCTTCTCATTACATGACATACATAACATCTACATACCATCGCTGTCTCCTCCTCACATAACATGTAATGTCTACATACCATCTGCACCTCCACATTACATGACATACATAGCTATATACCATCAATCTCCTTGTCACACAAGATATGTAACACATACATACCATCTGCACCTTCTCATTACATGACATACATAACATCTACATACCATCGCTGTCTCCTCCTCACATGTAATGTCTACATACCATCTGTACCTCCTCATTACAAGACATACATAACATCTATATACCATCGCTGTCTCCTCCTCACACATGTAATGTCTACATACAATCTGCACCTCCACATTACATGACACATGCGACATCTACATACCATCTGCACCTTCTCATTACATGATATACATAACATCTACATACCATCGCTGTCACCTCCTCACATGTAATGTCTACATACCATCTGCACCTTCTCATTACATGACATACATAACATCTACATACCATCGCTGTCTCCTCCTCACATGTAATGTCTACATACCATCTGTACCTCCTCATTACAAAACAT
This sequence comes from Protopterus annectens, assembly GCF_019279795.1. NCBI lineage: Eukaryota > Metazoa > Chordata > Ceratodontiformes > Protopteridae > Protopterus > Protopterus annectens. The sequence continues at coordinate 356,352,159 of NC_056744.1, forward strand.
ACATAACATCAACATATCATCGCTGTCTCCTCCTCACACATGTAATGTCTACATACAATCTGCACCTCCACATTACATGACACATGCAACATCTACATACCTTCTGAACCTCAGTACATGACAAATGCAACATCTACACAGCATCTGTACCTCCTCCTCCTCATGTGACTTATGTATTGTTGACATACCCTCTTCACCCCCTCTTTACATATGTAACATCTCCATACCATCAGCGCCTCTTCCTTATCCTCCTCACACATGAGACATGTAATGTCTACAAACCAGGCCTCCTCTTCCCATAACGTGTAATGTCTGAATACCAACTGGGCTTCCTCCTCACAAACAGGACACAAGTATCATCTGAATAGCAACTGGGCCTTTTCCTCCCATGAAGCATGCAATGTCTGAATACCAATTCGGCCTTTTCCTCACATGACACATGCAATGCTTGAATGCCAACTGGGCCTTTTCCTCACATGACACATGCAATGTCTGAGTACCAACTGGGCCTTTTCCGCACATGCAATGTCTGAATACCAACAGGGCCTTTTCCTCACATGACACATGCAATGCTTGAATGCCAACTGGGCCTTTTCCTCACAAGACACATGCAATGCCTGAACACCAACAGGGCCTTTTCCTCACATGACACATGCAATGTCTGTATACCAACTGGGCCTCATCTTCATATAACACCTGTAATCTGAATAATGTGATTACTTAATAAAAATGTTAAAAAAGGGTATTATACAGATTAGAAAGAAATCCTCTCAGTAAGAATATGCGGACTTGTAATTGTATCCTATGACTAATTTCCCTTCCAATAACTGCAGCATTTTGCTCCTTAAAATACTTTCCAACAGTCTACGTAAACTTAGGCTATGTGTTATTTTCTGACATTAGCGTAACTGTACTGTTTGCCAAACTTCAGTCACTGAAACCATAGGCAGGTACAGGGTAAAGTTTTAATTTACTTTTTCAAAATTCCTTTGCAAGGATGCATTACATTTGCTCAGGGGAGGAAGGACATAACTACCTTAACCAGTCTACACTTTAAGTACCTTTACTATTCTCTCTCTCTCTCTCCTTTGTTCCTACCTTCTCCCTCACCACTGACCACTTTGCCAGTGTCTTCTTGAATGCCTCCACATACTCCCTTCACCAACTGACCACCTCTCATGTGTCCTCTTGAATGCTTCCACAGATTCTCCTCACCCTTTGACCACCTATACAGTGCCTCTTGAATATTTCCACATATTCTCATCACTCACTGATCACCTTTCATGTGTCCTTTTGAATCCCACCACAGATTTTCCTCACCCACTGACCACTTCTCACATGCCCTCTTAAATGCCTCCACATATTCCCTTCACCCACTGACCACGTCTTGTGCATCCCCTTGAAGGCCTCCACAGATTCCCCTCATCACTGACCACCTTGCCCTTGTCCTCTTGAATGCCTCCACAGATTCACACTATAACACCCATTTTTGGCAGCCACTCCATGGATCCATAAAATTTTCCATGAAGTAGCAAAATCTAGGCAGCACCTTTTTCCTAAAATATGCGGTCTATGCTGACTCCCACCATCCTAAGCATTACGACTGTCAAGGTACCATACAAATGTATCATTTGGTGCCCAGATACACAACCGTCATCCCAATTACATGGTAGCACCATTTTCTTGTGCAGGTCAGACGGGCCTTCGATTTAAGAAATGTCTGGTGTTACAAGACTGATGACTGAGACTCTGAGCTGCTACTGAGCATCGTTCTGTAGTCCAAAGTTTGATTCCTGCAGCCTTCACCTACAACAGTGCACAGCTCTGAGCAAATCATTTAACCAAGCGATGCTCTTGGATTGCCCCTTAAAAATGGGCTTACATCTAGTGGGTTTACTCAGTTGACTATTTAAAAAAAGGTAGTCTTGCTTGCTGAAAGTTGTATTTATTTATTTGTTGGTTGCTAACCAGAATAGAACACTGATCCACATGGAACATTTTCAGACTCAGCCCAGTGTGTTTGTGTTTTCTGGACTCATGTTATGTCATTTCCTCTTTGCGAACATTATACCAGCATTACAAATGGCATTTCAGAAGAAAAATTAATTCAACACAACAAAGATGTACAGAAAAATTCATATGCAACCCTAAAAGTAAAGCACAACAAACTCTGACTATAGAACCCATTTCAGAATTACCACCTCACCAGTTAGAGTTGTTCAAAACCTCACACTCTGCCACTTTATAAAGCACTCTTTAAGTTAAAAAAATAAATAAATAAAACAGTACACTGTAGCACTCCAAAAAGCATGGGGTCTACACACTGATTTCATAAAAAATAGGGCAAACTTCTTAAGTGTGCAACTGGTCTGGTCCCTTACCATCAGCATTTCTAACATCCTACGTGTAACAACATTATAAATGATAGTAGATGCACAGTAGAAGCATGCAATGTCAAAAACACTTCAATAAAGCAGCAGCTGTCAAACTAAACTGAATTAGGAAAAAGGCAATGACTGTAAGTGATTCAGATTCTTAATGACAGTAATTTGATTTTTAGCCTCAGGTTTTAAACGGTGCAAAGATTTTAAATACAGACTTTATAATAACTAAAAATGATGTTAAGTTATACAACTGGCTAAATACAGAGTTGTAGACAATTGATTACTACTAAAATTAACCAAATGTCAAATACAGTTACAGAAAGTTAACTACCAAAATTAAAATTCAAACATAATTTGACAGAAGGGAAATTAAATACATATATCAAAATTAAAAGTCCAACAAGTACAACTAATAAAACAAATTATCCAAAACTGACAATAATAAAAATATATATTCTTGAAGCCTACAAAAATTAAATCAGCTTTATACTACATTAGAATTAATTTTTCTGCAAAGTTTTGCACAGTGTTTGTAACACCAAAGAAAATTGAATTAATGTACAAAAACATGGATACAAAATGCTACAAATGTAAACAAAAATTCAAAGAAGACCTGCTACGTTTGTATTAAATAAATATTCAGAATTATTGAATGCCAATACATGGACATGTTCTTAAACTACATTATTTGCTACTTTGGGGTATTTTGACCATTACCAAGAAAGCTGTAACAAAAAATTTGAAAAATTATAATAATACTCCTTCATTTAAAGAATTCATTGACTTTCATAGCCATTTGTTATAAATAGAATATAACAAATGAAATCAAATACAATTAATACCAACTGCAAAAACTGGAGAAAGCTCATTTTTTTGTTACATAAAGATTAACCTTAGGATTTATAACTGAAAGTTATTTGACTGAAATAAGCTTCTGTAACTAAAGTATACAAACAAATGATGTGAAACACTTTGGAAAAAGTTTGTATGTTATTTGAGATGATATTTATTGTTGTTATTGTCTGAGAATTAATAAAATAGTTTAAAAAAAAATAAAACAACAACAAATAAGAGCCAGTGACAAGTGTGTAAGACTTTTAAAGCACTGTACAATAGCGTTGCTGTCAACAAAGCATTACAGATAAGACAACGCTATATGATGCAGAGTCCTTTGTCCAAGAGACACCACTAGAACAAAGAACCTCCATTTCAACCACAGAACCAATGTCCATATGACACTAGTCACTCATCTATGAAACTTTCCTAAGGTCAGACTCCTCCCACTATTCCCATAGTGCACTGCACCCGCCTGTCTGTTTAGAGCCAATCTTATCCTAGATACACTCTCTCTATGCTACATGCAGTCTTGTTTGCCATTCCTCACTTGTGAGCATTTACAAGAGGGCAGAAGGGAGGTGAGATGGTACAACGAAGCTGAGGGCATGAATCATGCCAGTCTATTATTATGGTAAGTACATAACATTTGTATCTTACAGGATCCAACCTATCTCCATGAACTGCAAGATACAGACCCCAACTTCTCCTCTTGGGTGGTATCATGACAGCACACCCTAATTACGGGACATGTGTAAGGTCAAGCTAGACCTTGAGATCACATACTGTTTACAGTGTTTTGCCTAAGTAAACACAGAAACCCAAGTTGTGGCACTACAGTTATCAACTTCAGCATTCTGAAAAAAGGATAAGAAGGTAGCCACCACCCTTGGAAAAAAAAAGGCAGTCACCTTATACCTCTCAACTGTACAGAATTTTCGCAGAATGTTCAGATTTTCGCCTCATATTTTTGGTCTGTTCCTCATAAAATTTGTGATTTTCTGGACTTTTGTGGCAAATCAGTGAGAAAAGAATTCACTAAATAATGTCAGTCATTTGAGTTTCAGACTTCTTATCCCTCAGAAAATGCATGGTAACACAAGACCTTTTATTACACAACATTCTAGGTTTATGGACAGGATAAGACACACTTTCTATCCTACTCTGTTATGGGTAAAAGAAATGAAGTGTTGACAATTTGCCCAACGATCTTAAGTTGTAAGTAGAAAAATAGCTGCTGATGCTCCTCTAACCAATGCACCATCGATCCTCCATGATCCGAATACTGAGGAAAACACTGGAACATTAACACATGCTTCTGTGGTATAAAATGGTGGGTTGGAGTCTGTAAAATATGTCCTCATGGTAGGTGAAGTAAGGAGGCTTGGAAAAAAAAAGCTTTCCTGTCAGGGTCAGAATGGAGCTATGTGGATGAATCTTGCCTTGCTCATGTTGGCTTTCTTCACAAACAGAATAAGGGGAAAGCATAAAGGGAGACCTGGCATGCACTGCTGAACCAGGGAGTCCCAGGAAGTCTCTCCTGAGGACAGATCAGTGAGGAAAAAGCTGCTGCACTTGGAAATGGTTAGTGAGGCAGAATGGTCACAGTAAGGCTTGGTTCAGTTATGAAAAATGGCATCCGCTACTGACTGGATGAGAGACCAATCCACTCATGTGGCATCAGGAAGCATCAGCTGAACTTGCCAACAACAGACTTGGCTGGGGATATACATTATCAAGTGAAAGCAATGAGCCAACATGGTCAGTTCTCAGAGATGCACAGCCTCTAACATAGGTGTAGGAGTGAATTCCCCTGCTTTGTTGATATACCAAACCACGGCCATGATGTACAAGTGGACAGAAACTGCATCCCAGTGGAGGACGTCATGTAGGGCCTGCACCTGCCAGTCAACAAGGGGTTGGCATAAGGACAATTCCAAAGAAATCTGAGCTGCCACGAGTCCGTTTTCTTCTAACAGACTATGAGACGAACACTGCATGTGACACGTGATGAACACTGCATGTGACACGAGACGAACAGTGCATGTGACACGTGAACACTGCATGTGACACGAGACAAACACTGCATGTGACACGGGACGAACACTGCATGTGACACGAGACGAACACTGCATGTGACATGTGATGGGAAGGGAAGAGTCCTTGCACCCTGGGGAAAGTTGTATATGCCAAGTAGTCCTAACATTTGTGGCATCTGTTCTAAAGTTTAATAAGAAAAACCTGATCTTGTTAGATCTTTTAATATCAAAGGGCTGCATTTTCTTAGGCACATTTCAATGTTTTGCTGTTGAATGCTTGAATCTGTATTTGTGTATGAAAGGCTCTAATAAACTAACCAACTCAAAATATACTTTCTATGAGTTTGCGTGACCCTCTGAGGCAGTATATTTAGAGATTAGAAGCATGGAAGCAAAGCCCCCACACTGGGCATGAAAAAAAAGTGCTTTTTAACTTGCTGCTGAATGGCGGCATATGTATTAGCAAGCAATCATCCGTAAGTTACAGGAAATCAAGCAAATAGTATTTGAGTTACTTTTGTAAATCCTAAACAAAAGAAGACACTGATGCCAACAAAACTGAAGTTTGATGTTAGTCATTCACACTTAGGACTGCATTGTCCACTGCAGATTAAAAATAATAATGAAAAAAATTACAAATAACTAATTACCTTTTCACCTACATCCTGCCTAGTACTCTCTCACTTCACCCACGTTCCCACCACTGTGGTACTAACTGCACTCCCCACCCCACATGCCACTTTGTACTGTCATCTATTTCCCCTAAGGGAACCAAACACTAATCATTGTAAGGCAGCCCTGGGGGGAAGGGTTATCTCAGCCTTGCTCCAGCCATTTCCTTGAATGTTAATTGCCTTTGTAGGCTCCCACACATGCACACTTTTGTACAGGCTCAATCCAACATTCAGTCAAGATACAGTTCAGCCTGTTACAGACCAACAGCTATGAATTCCCTCCACCTTCCAATGGGGGCAGTGTTGTTCAGGTAAAGATCAAGAGCTACCCTCAAGGATGGCAGATCTGGTAATCGGATGCTAAATTCTACCCCCAAGCCAGTCCCCCCCCCAGTATCAAGGATGAAGTCAAATTGTAATCATGTGTATTGGTCAGGGACTAAACTCTGTACCAACAGACTGGCGCCTGCATATTATGCTTTGTAATGACCTACTGGTGAATTTCTAACTGACGTTTCTTGTAAAAGGGATCCTGAACCTTAATTTTATTCATCTCAGGAAAAAGGGGACAATTATAAAATATTTTAGCTACAATGGGATTAAAAGAGCAACAGAACTCCCACATACTTAAAAAAAAAAAAAATCTTGCAACAGCAGAGGTTAGATCTTGACTAAGAAAAGAGAGAATCATGATCCAAAAAAAAAACAGTACGACAAAGTAGCCTTTTAAAGAAAAAAATCTTCCATGGTTTGGAAAAAAAATTGTTTCTCTTTGCCACGTGGCATTTATTTTTGTGTATAAAGAATTCCTGGTACATAGTGTACCTAAATGCAAGTGAAATAGTGAGATTTAGAAAACTGCTACAGCACCATGTGCTTAGGTTCATAGACTAGTACTAAGCTAACTGCCCTTGCGAGCCATTTTAAGCTTAGCCAATTATCCAGCTGTGTGCCACCACAATTACAATCCACTTAGAGTGTCCATTTAGTGAACTCTACCACGTGTATGTTTATCTTCTTTGGACACAATAAGGGGAAAAACTGCATTTGCTGTGGTGCAATGCAACCCAAGAAAACAATGCAAACAAACAAAAATAATACGGCTCGCTGAACGTTTCTCATAATATCTGATGATAGAAGTTGTACACAAACCATGTCAGAGTAGTAGGATCGTACCCTGAAGTGTACTTACCTGCCCTTATCAAAACCTTTCATGTACTTTTCGTCACTAAGCATTTATTTTGCAACAACGTAACATTCACATTCACATTCGCACATTTGCCTATTTTCATGATTTTCCCAGATGGTACAGTACAAAGAGATGCTACAAAATATGAACCTGTTAAAAAGCTGGAGCCGTAATGCACCGCTTGAACATTCATCTTAGCCGTCTGCACTGTTTGTTCCATTTTGATAATGCCGACTTCTGTAAACACATTTCTGACTCAGTGTTTGGATTCGGACTTCTCAGATAAGCTAATTACTAAATAAACAACCTATGCCACATTTTTATTTTTATTTTAACTTCCATTAAAAAGATTGGAAACGGTGCAAAGACAAGGTTCTTTCTCTGTGTACTGCACTAATGACTTGTAAAACCATAAACAGTTGTTTGAATAGGGAATCATTACATCCTCAAACAATGAAGCTCATGCCATTAAATCTAATATCTCCATTTAGGCCTTTTATGAGTTCAACAGACAAGGAGGGTAGTGCACACATCAGTGATAGGAAGAGCTGGCAATTACATCTGGGATGTTGTATCCAATAAACCCTAGTTCAATTCCCCTAACCTCCAACAAAGACAGCATTTTAAACATCCGGATACCAGCAAATGAGGCAGAACATTTCTGATATGATTTTCCCAAGAGCTTTCCAAACTGGTTTTAAGTATAGACAAGATAGTGTGAGCCAGCCTGCCACATAGGTATAAACTTAGCTGCTAAAATGTGAAAACCAGCCTTCCTTCATGCTGATGGGGGGTGTAGTTTGTGACAATGTCAGTGGTGGAAAAGCAGTCATCAGTATGGCAGAATGAAAAAACTCTTTTTGGCCTTTATTAGCCTGACCTTTAATCGTCCTGTTTCCTAGCTGAACTATTCACTCCTCAGTACCCCACACATCACTCTGGTGGGTGAAAAACCTTATCAATAACATACCTTATACATACTAATTGGTGAGAGGGGTGAGATTTACTTAGAAAGAATCCTCAGCAGCTGTGAATGTCTGTTAAGTGCCTGATGTCCTCTCCCTTCAAAAGTGTGTCACATGTCTGTTTACATGAGAATGTCTGTGTTGTCCATTTTAGTACTGTATGCTGCTCTGGAAACTTTCAGTTCTGAGAAAAGAATCCTTGGAGCCTGTTCCAGGAATCATTCTCATTGAAATGTTTGTGTCATATTCCTCATCTACTGGTCACTGACCCTACACTGCTCCTGGGTCACTGGCATAGCAGTCAAAGCTCCCTCACTCTGCAGCTTGAAGCCAGTCTACCAGCAACTTGTTTTATTGGGGATCATATGATATCATTGCAGGCAGTTTCATCAAATTGCAGTTAATATCACTGCTGTTAATGTGATTTGTGCAGAACAGCATTTGTTGTATTTTGTATGTACTGGAGTGCATTATACTAGGTAGTATTGTGCATAGTGGTGTGCTCTATACTAGGAAGGTTGTGCATAGTGTTGTGCACTATACTAGGAAGGGTTGGGCATAGTGGTGTGCACTATACTAGGAAGGGTTGTGCATAGCGGTGTGCACTATACTACGAAGGGTTGTGCATAGTGGTGTGTACTATACTAGGAAGGGTTGTGCACAGTGGTGTGCACTACACTAGGGAGGGCTGTGCATAGTAGTGTGCACTACACTAGGGAGGGTTGTGCGTAGTAGTGTGCACTATACAAGGGAGGGTTGTGCGTACTACTGTGCACTATACAAGGGAGAGTTGTGCGTAATACTGTGCACTATACAAGGGAGGGTTGTGTGTAGTTGTGCGACTGTTCTAGGAAGGTGCGTAGTAGTGCGCGCTATACTAGGGAGGGTTGTGTGTAGTGGTGTGAACTGGTATGCACTATTCTAGGACGGGTTTGTGTGAGTAGTAGTAATTTAAGTATCTAATATGTTTCTTGAATTGTAGCTGTACTTTAATTATGTTGTTTTATTAAGCAGAGCCTGAGAAAGGTTTTCACTTTGGTGGTCTGCCTTTTCTCTTGTTCTTCTGCACAGATTGACATTTTCATATGTCACCCCTTATCACATTCAGATGATCCTCATGCGTAGAGTTCTCACATTTTCCTTTCACTCTGAAAGGAAATTTAATTTCTCTCCTTCCTTGATGCTTTTCTATGGTCATTTCTTCACCCCCCCACACTATTTCTCATTATGCTTCTTAAAACAGTAACACCAACCACCCCGATGTACTTCTCACACCGACCACCCCGATGTACTTCTGACAACGTTAACAGTAACACCAACCACCCCGATGTACTTCTCACACCGACCACCCCGATGTACTTCTGACAACGTTGTCTGTTTTAATAAACTGCTTATACGTTAAGTACCAGCGTGGTTTGGACTATTGTTAGCGGCTTCAGTAGCTCCGTTTTTGTGTTTAAAGCGTTTGTCTATGTACTTCTCACATACCTGAAAACAACCGCAGTGCAGTACGATCACTGTTACTCAGCCTCGCTCTTATTTTCATCACGGTCACACTACTTTCGTTGACGTAAACGAAGTCAAAACTGTTTCTCTTTGCTGGAATGGGGGGGGGTCTTCACAATCTCTTACTGTGTAGCTAAATCTTGGAACAACTTGCCATTAACTATTAGACAAGTCCTGCACTACAAAACTGTCACCTCCCTCCTTAAAGAAGATCTTTCCAAATCTTGGGTATGCTCATGTTCTTCTCCTACCTAGCTATCATCTTGTCGCGTCTTTAACATCCTCCTAGTCCTATTAACTTCATATTCTTTCTGTTCACTACAATTCTAATACCTTTCATCCCAGAACTATCTACATTTATACTTTCTTATTTTCACTCTTCATTTTTCTCCTAGTGCTGCCCCCTATCTTTGCTACGTCTGCAGTGCCAGCCCAACTATCCCCTTATTCAGCATCCCTATACCTAGTGCTGCCCCCTATCTTTGCTACGTCTGCAGTGCCAGCCCAACTATCCCCTTATTCAGAGTTCCTATACCTTGTGCTGCCCCCTATCTTTGCTACATCTGCAGTGCCTGTGACTCACTCCAAGCTCTCGCCCTCTAGGACTGCTGCGTAATATCACTTCCCATCACCACCTCCTCTTCCTCCTTTAGTCCCTTCCTTGTCTCCTTATTTGTTAGCCTTCCTAATAGCCCCTGGGCCCCCTTCATGCACCCACAAATGATGACTCCTTCCCCAGCCCCAGTTAAGGTTAAAAAACTTATTTTTGTCAGTCCCACCTTTAGAACCTCCTTGTCATCCATATATATATGTAACCGGGTCCCTGTAAAATTCCTGATCTTTTAACATACTTCTCCATACACTTACCATCTCCTATTCTTGTTCACTCATCTACCCCTCTGCCATTCACTCAAGTCCCTGATTAATTCACTTGTTCTCAAACCCCTTACCACTCTCCCACAAGACATGTACACAAACTCCAAGGCAGTCACTGAGCTCCTGCCTGAACTTCCAGGAGAAACTTCCCAAGCACCCCTGCTTCATCATGTCCAGCTTTCACTAACCACATCATCTGCATCCAAATGAACAGTCTCAAGAGATCTCTCTCTCTACATTTTTTGCCTCTGATCTGTTCTGTTCAGTATTAGATCTGGTAACCACATTCTAAACTATACTAGTCCTCTCTGGCGTTCCTTCCCACCAGAAACACTGTGCAATAAAATCACCCAGCACGTACAGCATTTAAAACAGAGGATTATTACTGAATATCCGATCACAACCACCAACTATTTGAGACATGGATGCCGAAAAAATTCACCTACAGAGTGAAGTCCTAGATTCAATAAAAAAAAGTCCAAATGGGCAAGTACCTTTTACAGTACATGAAAACAGAGTGTATTTAGATTATAAGATCATGTTACAGTTATATGGACATTCTAATTTTCAAGGAAATTAATATTATAAAGAGCCACATAAGTAGATCCACCCATCCACAACCCCTTTTTCCCCCATTTTTGCACATGGGATCTTTGTGTCACTTTAAAAGTGACAGTCATCTAGATCCAGGGTTCACACTGCCAGATGGCCAGCCCTGCTGCAGTAGTTCTGCCGTACCACAGGCTCTCACACACACTCACTCCTATGGCCAATTTAGAGTGTCCAATACACTGAACTGCACATCTGTGGAATGTGAGACGAAACCCACACCAATAGACAGGACATGCAGATTCTGCACAGAAGGCACCCCAGCCGAGAACTGAATCGTGGAACCTCTTACTGTTAGGTGACAATGCTATCTTCTCTGGGGTATAACATACAATGCTGGTGGATGGGTGGGGTGGGGGGTTAAGGTATATATTGACTTGAGAGAACTGGGCAGAGTTCACTGTCCTCTGCACCTCGAATAATGTATAAATACCAATGCTAAAGGTTAGGGGGAGTATGCCAGAGATTGGTAGCATAATGAATGGTTTAAAGACAAGGCAACACAGTCAATAATACAGTGACCACTTCTGTACCATGACCCAGGATGTAGTTAGAAAGTACAACATCTGTAGTCCACACCGTGGCAAAGTAAAAACATGGCTACAGCCTAGCTGGCACAGAAGGATAACACCCCTACTGCAGCCTGGCAGCGGGAGTTTGATTCTTGTCTTTGGTAATGGAGGAGTCGGGCACGGAGAGACAGGAAGTGAAGGGATGTTGCCTGATCACATGGGAAGGGTAGCAGACATTTGGGGAGTACATGAGCAAGTGGAATATCATCAGTGGAATATCATCACAGGAAGCTGTGGTACCACTCATCATGTTTGACAGGAAGGGGCGGGGTTACTTGTTGGCAATGCCACTTGCATAGGTAAGGGACAACTAATGCACAATGCAGATGACATCCCTTTTGGCTATGCAAGCGGGCATTCAAGAAGAACACATAGGACATAAGTAGAAAGACACTTGAACCACTCCTAATGGCTATCTAAATAACAGTCCCTCATAGCTGACCCTTGACCTGATGACATGAAATGAATGGGCTCAAAGGCCAACAGCAGGCAGATGGCTGGCAAAGTGTGCACTTAAAAGTATAATTAAGCACAGCTACAGCTTCTACATATTTACCAAGATTTATTGAAGAGAGTGGCATCAGCTACTATGGAACTGGTGCATATATCAACGACTTTACGCTTCAGCAATGCGATTATGGCCATGCAACCTTTGTGTGCTCTCACTCTTCCTACAAATGCTAGGATGTCAGGAAGTAAGGGCAGTGGGATCAGGACATAACGTAATGGGAACAGACGAGCAGGACATAACATAATGGGGACAGACGAGCAGCACATAACGTAATGGGGACAGACGAACAGGACATAACGTAATGGGGACAGATTAGCAGGACATAACGTAATGGGGACAGATGAGCAGGACAATGTAATGGGGACTGATGAGCAGGACAATGTAATGGGGACAGACGAGCAGGACATAATGTAATGGGGACAGATGAGCAGGACATAACGTAATGGGAACAGATGAGCAGGACAATGTAATGGGGACAGATGAGCAGGACAATGTAATGGGAACAGATGAGCAGGACATAACGTAATGGGAACAGATGAGCAGGACATAACGTAATGGGGACAGATGAGCAGGACATAACGTAATGGGGACAGACGAGCAGGACATAATGTAATGGGGACAGATGAGCAGGACATAACGTAATGGGGACAGACGAGCAGCACATAACGTAATGGGGACAGATGAGCAGGACATAACGTAATGGGGACAGATGAGCAGGACATAATGTAATGGGGACAGATGAGCAGGACATAACGTAATGGGGACAGATGAGCAGGACATAATGTAATGGGGACAGATGAGCAGGACATAACGTAATGGGGACAGATGAGCAGGACATAACGTAATGCGGACAGATGAGCAGGACATAATGTAATGGGGGCAGATGCACAGGGCATAACGTAATGGGAACAGATGAGCAGGACAATGTAATGGGAACAGATGAGCAGGACATAACGTAATGGGAACAGATGAGCAGGACAATGTAATGGGGACAGATGAGCAGGACATAACGTAATGGGAACAGATGAGCAGGACAATGTAATGGGGACAGATGAGCAGGACATAATTTAATGGGAACAGATGAGCAGGACAATGTAATGGGGACAGACAAGCAGAACATAACGTAATGGGAACAGATGAGCAGGACAATGTAATGGGGACAGATGAGCAGGACCAAGGTCTACATCTAAACAGTACAAAATGAAGAGAAAGAAATCCAGACATCTGACTATCGTACCTGACTTTTACTTCGTTACATTGCTTTTTAGATTAGAAAAATTATTTATTCAAATTACCACTGTCATAGTTTCAAAGTAACTCACAGATCATTTAATTGTTAATTATACCATACAATCCTCAGTTTTAGTTTTGATCCACTGTTATGACACGTTACTTAAATTATTTAGCTAAATTATGTCACATTTTCTATAATTATCTATTTCGCTCTACAAATGAACCAGACTGGTAGTTCTAAATCACGACTTCATACATTTTTTTACCCACAACCCTAGTTATGTCAAAAAATGGCTCCTGAACCAGCTTACTTGCTCAGTTACCAAATTCACAAACACACATATAAATGCATACATAAATAACTCGGTACTGAATCTGCAGCAAAAAGAAATGGTGATAAAAATCTTAAATTAGGATCACAAAAATGTTTGGGTTTCACAATTTATTTTCCCTCTCAGCAAATTATGTTATTTTCTTATTCTTCAATAAACAGTGAAAGAGAAAACAGACATAATGGTGCCATAAATTGTTTTTTTTTTTTTTTGTTGTTACTAACCAAGATGCAACAGAACTTGCAGCTTAGCAGAAGTGCAACAAAGAGTAGTGGACTACCTTCAAGTCCAAAACACAGACAGGCATCTAAAAAGGGCAGGGTTCTGTAATCAGACATCAGTGGATGTGGACCCTGAGTACAAAGTCTTTGGAAATGAGTTATACTGTCATTACAGGTGTAACATTAGCAGGTGTACATCTATTAACCAGCTATCAACAATTTGTCAGTTTTTAGTACTTGGAACCAGCTGCAGTATGATGGTTTTGGCCCTGACAATTCTACAGATGAGCTAGGCTTGAGTAGTGACTGAGCCACTCAAACAGCTGTCCACGGATCAATGGGATTGAGCCATTTTGAGAGGGGGTGATGAAAAACTACTGTAAAAGCTCTGTTTCTGTGGAAGGTTGGAATCACAGCATTAATAAATAGGGAGAGTGGCAGTGTAGCACGCCAGGTAGCGAACATGCACTGTAGTAGAACCAAGTGTGCATAAGCACAGAACTGACTGACCTTCTGTACAGTGGGCACTGTACTGTGCTTTCCAGCCAAAAAGGGGAGGGATTTTTTTAAGAGCTTGGTAAAAATACTTCCGTACTCCTGTTGAATGACAGCCAGCTCTTAGACACCAGGCATCATGATGAACAAACAAGTCTATAGGAAATGGGGGGGTTCATGTTTAAGGGAGGGGGAGGAGTCCAAGAGACAAAAAAAATACTAAAAATAGTTTTAATATACAGCAAATCAGTAAAATGAACATGCAGCTGACAACATGAATATTAACACACAGCTGTCACAACGTTTCATTTAGATAAAACCAATTTATAAATACAGCCCATCAAAACAACCCTCCGTTCATAGCTTCAAGAAAGTTTGCAAACTCACGAACAGAAATAAAGTCATTTTATAAACAAAATAAGATACGATGGGTTATGAATACACAGTCCTGTAAAAAAAATTTCAATCATCCCCTACATTGCTTTGTCCTTCTGAAACTAGATTTAACTATACATACTAGTTGTAATATTGTTCATGACACTTTAAATCCTTAAACAAACTGTAAGAATATTAACCAAAACAGCTTCAAGAGAATTTATATCTCCCAGTCATTAAGAATGCAATTTGCAATTTTTTTTTTATTGATCTCATATTTTAGGATTCTTCTTCACTTACTTTATATACTTCAAGTGAAACACTATTCATAAAAATATAAGTCAACAATAAAAAGTGAAGCTGAGTATGCAATCTTTTTTTTTGACTGGGAATAAATATATTTTTAGAGAGCATATATTTTATACATGTAGTAACTCTTTTCTGCATTTATTGTTATATGGTAATGATAAACTATGCTACACAATTCTAAAGGTATAGGATCCTTTCTGATGAAGTATTAACTTATTTTTCATGAAGTACTGTGATTTAGGCAATCAGAAGGGCATGGGCGGAATTGAACTCTGTAACCTGAACGTGAACATGAACATAACAAAATGCATGTACACACAAAACATCACAGTCTCCCATTGTGTAAAAATCCCACTGTACTCATAAAAGACTGTTATCCTGCTGTGGAGCCCTGATGCGCCCAGATTAAGTACACAGAATGGTATTATTTCAAAGACTTGTGTTATTCCACTGTTGGGCTTTCCTCTGTGTATACCGCAGTGAGCAAGCTTCAGTCAAGCGTTCACAGACACACTGTGTGATCTTTCATTTCAACTAAAGAGGCAAATTGTTTTTAGGCATCTCTTTAGGAACCACAAAATGAGACAGTCAAATCGGTCAGCAGGAAGGCAGCTGATCACATCACCAGGCTATTTTGAGCCTGGCAAACCTTGCTCTTCAGATTGTTACATTATCTTGAAAATTCTTTTTTTCTCCGTTAAGACCTTTGGTTTACTTTTGAAAATTACAGAGGTCTTTGAAACTGGGTGCATTTCAGTTCGCTCAGTGTGGGCCGACTGTGTAATCACATACCAATTACATTTTCATCTTTTTTATATACACAATCATTGAATGGCACTGATGCAGAAATACAAAGAAAGGATTTTTCTGATATAGTACAGTTCTTTAACATGTTCAGGCACCACAGATGTCCTGCTGCATATCGACTAATCATAATTTATAACTATTAATTCACATGAAGGAACACAATCTTTTCAAAACTGTTGATTGTGTAAAAAAATGTTACTTTAGTAAAGGCTTAAGAGACTAACAGAATCATGAAGGGAAACAAATCTGTTACTGTAGAACATATTACTAGGAAGCCCTAATTACAGTATAATTTTACGGTCCACAGCAGTCCTGATTTTACCAACTACTGTCTGCATCGGAGAATCAGATATTCATTAAAAACAACAGGACACTAAAAGCACACATATTTAAGCCCAGCTTCAACCTGGTAAGAAAAACGTCTCTTGGCCCAATATATATTGATTTTCTTCTTGCATGCATGCAAGATCAACCTATTACTTCATGAACGACTGCACCCTAAACACAACACCGCCTCTTATCAAAGTGCATTTTCCTTCCTACAAAATAATCACTATAAATAAAGCACAACTTTCCTGTTTCATCCCTTCTGTAACATCGCTATATACCACACAACTTACTGTACACCATGGTAACTTTGTATGAAAGCTTAGAAAAGCATTCTTTAGGAATTTGTCCAGTCTAGTACAATGATAGCACAACGCCTTAGAGAGAGTCGTTATAACGATAGTCCCTCATTTCATTAGTTACACCATACAATGCTTAACACCAAACCAAATCTACTTTCCAAATCTCTACCTCACATATTTAACTTGTTTATTTCTTCTGGTACATTGTCTCCTAGTTTCAGACATGTACTCGCCATCCCATTACCTACAGTTCCTCAATCCCATGGGACCAAACATCTTCAGGCTAATGGCGAACATTTACGTACAGGTGAAGGTATTTTTGAAACTGATCTTCGAACTAGCATTCAAATATATTCAAAAGTACGATCGTTCAGACAAAGTGATTTCTATCTTAAATATAGCATCCAAACTGCTATTTTGGTTTCAACTTTACCCATATATGGAAAAGAGTGTAATTACTAGGGCCATCTTTCTCAACCTAAAAAGATTTTTGAAATGGTTAATCATCGTGTGCTGGTAAGTAAGTTGACTACAGGTTTGCATCTGATGTACTTTCTTGGTTTAGTATTCATCTTATAGTAGAACTTTATGCCTGGACAAAAATTAGGATTTCTCTTCTGAATCTCTGTCTACTGGTGAACCTCAAGGCTCAGTTTCAAATCTCCCTCTTTTTTCGTTGTATATTACCAGCCTTCCTAGGGGCTTGCCCAGGTAGTGGTAGAATTTAAAACTGTAAAAGGATGATACCATCTTCACCACTTATGACAAATAATTTCCCTCCTTGCTACAAAGTGACTTCTTCCTGCTTTGAAACTGGCTTGTCCACTACAAACTTATTACCAACAGTTATGAACACTTTAAGAGGCTTCCCAAATTAATTCCAACCCTTCCAGAAATTCAATCCCTTTCACAGAGGAACAAAAATATCTCATTGCCACTTTAGATAGCCCTCTTTCACTTCATAATTACATCCAGACTACCATATCCAAAGTCTCACTTCAACTCAGTGTCTATTTATTTTATTTTACATTTGTTGACCGAGAGTGCCCGGCTGAGCTATTGCCCTTTTTCAGTGGAGGCCCATGGAGAAAAGCTCCAAAGATATACAATGCAATAAAAATAGCAATACAGATACATTTTAATAAAAATAGCAATAGAGAATTTTGGTAGTTAAAATACTAAAGTTACATACATGTATATTGTTGACAGATAAAACAGTACTATAAACAAAAAGGAGAATGTTAAAAAAGATTAGAATAAGTTGTATGTTTTGTTTTAAAAAGAGAGTTGAGTAAATATAAGGTCTTGTATGCAGAGTAGCAGAAACTTAAAAGGTTACGAGTATAGAAGAAGCTTTGGAAGTTGCATAGGATGAAGTAGTTAATAGTAAGTTTTAGTAAGTTAGTTTGACTGTACTATACAAGGTAGGTAATAATCAGGGAGGGTGAGTACAATAGCAGCACCAGTGTTTTTTAAAGGGGTCTTTGGTTGCCAGCTTAAATTGTTTGGGGTGAGTCAGGGACCTTGTTCCATAGATTAGAAAATCAACTGCCCGCAATCTATACCGTTTTTAGCTACAACGCCTCCACACTACAAACTGATGAAAATAACATTCTAAGATTCGCCCACCTAACAAGTGAAACTCAGCATCACTGTTCTATAATTAATAAGGCAAAATGACTCCTTGCCTCTGCTAGAACTCGAAACACTCACTTTCAAATTGGTGAAGGACAGATACTGTCCCCTCCTCTGGGTAACCGAATACTGGTTCAGAACTCATCCTGTTATTACACATTCTCACTTTACTATCATGTTGAATAGGTCAGTTTTTATTCTAACTACCTGCAAAAGCTCTCTCCTAAAGCTAGCTCCTGCTTCCTGGATCAGTCTTCCTGGACAAATCAAATAACCATACAATGTCGCTTTAAAAAACTATTAAAGGCATGCTTGATCAATAACAATAAATGCCCATTGTTTTTGAGATACACGATAAAATCTATTAACTATGTAGCACAACTTTATTGCTTTTACTTCTGGATTCCACCCCACTATCTAAGGACACTTACTATGACTTTGCTGTCAATTGTACTTCTTAATTCTTTATTACAAGTGTATGTGTGTATGTGTGCACTGATTTTTTTCATCTTTGTGCTACTCTTTTTGTTAGCTGCAAATGTATTCTCAGTTTTTTTTTATTGAGCATGCATATATAGTTTACTTATTCTTTATTTAATTGCTGTCGTAACTGCAACAATGACTTTCTGCTCATTTTCTGCTCATTTTGTAAGTGGGGTTTACTCTACATATATTATGCTGCCCTGTGGCCCGAGGGTAGTGGCTGTACCACACATCAGCCCAGTTAAATTATAAATAAATTAGCAATAAAGGTTTTTGACCAAGGAAAAGTCTGTACAGTAAGATTCTGGTAGGCCTTTCTTATGAGTCTCTGGGCATTGACATCTCTCTCTGTCTCTCTCACTTTGCAGTGTCATTCCTCATTCTGTGGTGTTTTTGGAGGTTCGCAGCTCTTTTACTGTGTAGTGTTACAGAGCAGCTGTGGCAGGAGCACAAGAAAGCTGAAACCACTGATAACTAATTCTTAACATCACATAAGCTTAAATTTTAACAGTATTCTGCAGCCAAAGAAGAAAGTGCTTATTACAACATGCTGAAAATATGACAAAAGACACAGACCACATTGTGCCATAGGAAAATGAATGACACACTACCGTGGGATTTGGACACTAAGCATCAGCTCCTGTACTTGCACAACCTGAAGAGGAAGGGACAGCCGATTAATGTCATCTTCTGGGGACACAGAACGCAGTATGAGGAGGAGAAAAGCTTACACGCACACACACACACAAAGGGAAAAAAAAACTCATGTCAGTATGGCCGACCCCAACATTTTGTTTTTTTGGGAGGGGGGGGGGTAGGACAAATGAAGAAATACTTTCAGTGTTGTAGGTTTGTTAGCACTGTAGAGAAACCAAGACAAAACTTTTTTCTGACCATAGTAAGCCTTTTACTAAATAATTTATAATTTGCTGATCAGGTAAATGGGCTGTTTCAAAGATCTTTGTTAGTCATGACCTGTACGATAAGGTGTAAATTACAAATATAACAATGGCAGAGTTAATAACAGAATGGTGCAAATTATTCATTTAAACCAAGATAAAGCTTTACTCCATGGCAACACAGTGGCACAGAACAATACAAAAAGAGTTGCAATACCAACGAACATACACAAAAGGTTGAAAAAAACAGTGAGAAAGAAAATTACTATACCAGTAACTGTACAAATAAGTGATGCAGTGAAAAAAGATGCCATTAGGTTTCTATATGCAAGCGCAATTACTGAACTGCTTAGAATTTGGGTCATCGGGACAGGCTAAATGCACAGTAAAACACAACTGTGACATCAAGGGTAGCTATCATGACATACTTCAATTGAAGCAGCTACACTGTATGAGAGAAAGACAGTGACTTCAGAACAGCCTCCCTGAATAGCTGTAAGACTAGGGATGTTCTGAATATCTTGGAGTATGTAATTCAAGATGCCTGCAGGTGGTTGGGGAATGTTCTTTTTTTTGGTGGTATTTATGGTCTCTGCAAACTAAAGGAGCCTGAAAAATTAGATCTTTTACAACACTGAGGTGTTCACTGCTAACATGCAGGTTAGAGGGCAGAATTCAGAGCTTGTACAGAAACCCAGGAAGAATACTACTTCTTTGGTTATCTGTAGAGTATTAGTACAGGAAAACAGTACCCATGGTGGTGTCTGTGTTGGTTAGATAAGGTTACAAAATGACAGATTTTATTTAGGATTCTCTGTAGTAGGTTAATGTCATGGGGATTACCAAAGAACAGGAGAGGAAGTGCGTATTCAAATTTAGGCATCAACGTGCATTTGGCTACAGAATGGAGAGGTACAGAACTGACTCACTTTGTAAAAACATTTCCAAAAATAAATATCTGAGCTAAAGCTGTAGGAAAATTTAAAACGGTTATGGGTTATTTATTTATTTGTTTGACAGGTAAACAGTATGGACCATCAGAGTGCTTTCCCCACTTCAACATGTTAAAGTGAACAAATTAAAGTGGTATTAGAGCCCTAAAAATGTAGTCTTCCACAGGTAAACAATAAAAATGTTTAATAAAGTACTGTATATAAATATATATATTTACATGCAGTACTAGTGACAAAAGATGCATAAGTGAGTGCAGTCAGCTCTGTGACACAGCCCTGACTATGACCTGGATGACCCAAGATGATTAGCGCCTTGGGAGCTGGAAGAAACGGGCAGGGGAGGACCGCAGTGCTAAAATTGGAGCAGTGCGAGAGTTAATAAAATTCAGAAAAGAGAAGGGTTGTACAATACTGGGGGGAGGAGGTAGTCCTGGTGGACTGATTCTCCCATGGAAGTGAAGGTTTGCCCAGTTACAATGGCCATAGGATTAGAGGACACAAAATTTGGTGAATTCAAGCAAGTGATGACAGCAACTTCTCAGAGGCATGTGTGGGAGAACATTTACCCCACACCGTTTTAGTGATGCAACTACTCACCTATTGCACCATCAATTATAGAACTCTTTTCAGTATATGGACTTATTTCCCTATACCCTTCTCTCACTTTCCCTATTTTATTATCCTAACTCTTAATTTAGTTACCCTTTTATGATTCTACACTCTTGCTAATTACTCCTTGTCCTAAACCTCTCGTTTCTACTTCTTTACAATTACCTCGACTGCACTAACATCCTCTCACCTCTTTCAGTCTCAACCTCCACTGTATATATGGTTGATTTCTGTAGATAATCTACATTTAGTAGACCAGTACGTTTCTATGATATTAACACTGCTCATATGTGTTTATTACTGCTACACTGTATAGTGACTTTTACCAATAAAATTTGTGCTGGCTTTATTACTACTACTTGATTCTTAATTTCACTGTACAACACTGTCTTTTGAGTGCCAAATGGCCCAGGTCATGTGTGAAAAGCATCTTTGGTCCAGAGAACTTGCTGGAGTACACAAACAAATAAGCAAGCAAGATGGAAACATTATGACAGGCAGCTAACAATACATTAACTTGCTATGCACTGTTTGCACAAGTCCCATAATGCTGACTGTACGATCCAGCAAAGTCTTCAGGTACCCAAACTGCTGAACTGTGTTAATGTGACCTTTCTTGAGGCAGCCAACTATCCAATTATGAAGAGTTGGCCACCATCTCTTACTATTGTAAGATGATACGGTATTAGCCTTCTCACAGAACCAGCTCTGTGGCACAGTGGGATGAAGCCGTGACTATACGGCATTAGCCTTCTTAAAGAGCCGGCTCTGTGGCACAGCGGGATGAAGCCATGACTATACGGCATTAGCCTTCTTACAGAACCAGCTATGTTGCACAGTGGGATGAAGCCATAACTATACAGCATTAGCCTTCTTACAGGACCAGCTCTGTGGCACAGAGGGATGAAGCCGTCACTATACGGCATTAACCTTCTTACAGAAAGTACAGTTGTGTACACTTACCATAACTGTAGATGTTCGAGTGTATTCACTGTTGCAGTCATTACATTTGGGTAATCCTGCTGGCAGGTTGCCCTCAGTCGGACTGAATTCCAAAGTCCTGGGTCCTGTATCGGCCACTGTTACCCCTTCCCTGACATCAGGTCGTCAAGGGTATAAAAGATGCGGCCGACGCCATTTTCTTTAGTTTTTCTTGCCCCAGATATCAGGTGCGCCCTAAAAGGGTAGCCAAAATTTATATACATATAAAAACATGCACCAATATAAAATTTACCTTCATCTACAAGCAAATACACCACATAGGTTGTATAAATCAGAGAAGGAAAGATAGGTTCCATCAGAAGAAAAGGGGGATGGTGGATGGGTAACCTGGACTGCAACAGTGAATATACTCAAACACCTACATTTATGGTAAGTGTACACAACTGTACTATGTTCTTCGTGTTTCACTGTTGCAGTCATTACATTTGGGTAGAGTCCCAAAGCTATGGTTGGAAGGCTGGAGCTAAATAGCATCAGGAGAGGCTATGAGGCCCTGCAGAACTGCAGTGGCAAAGCCTGCCCTCGATTTAGAGTAGAATGGCAGATGATTGTGCTTAGTAAAGGTGTGCACTGAACTCCAAGTAGCAGCCTCTAAATGTCCTTGGTTGGTACTCCCCTGAGAAAGGCTGCTGAAGTGGCTGCAGCTCTGGTTGAATGTGGCCTAATGCCCTTAGGCACTGGCTTGCCATGGTGTAAGTAGCAGAAATGAATGCAGTGGCCTATCCACTTTGAAATAGTCTGCTTTGAGATAGCCTTTCCTTGCGAGTCTGCAGCATATGCCACTAGTAATTGTTCTGCCTTTTGGAAAACTTTGGTTCTGTCCAAGTAAAATCTAAGCTGTCTGTGTACATCCAAATAATGCAGAATTCTCTCCCCCTTGTTCTCTGGATTTGGATAAAACGTTGGCAGATGAATAGTTTGGTTAAGAGCCACACTGGACACCACTTTAGGCATAAATGTTGGGTTTGTCCTCAGAGAGACCCTGTCTGGATAAAAAATGATGAAAGGTTCCACAGCCATGAGTGCCTGAAGCTCTGAAACTCGTCTTACAGAAGTTATTGCTAAGAGCAGAGCTGTTTTCCAAGATAAAAACTTTATATCAGCCATTGCTGCTGGCTCAAAAGGTGGCAGAGTGAGTTTTTCCAAGACATAGTTGAGGTCCCATGCAGACATTGGTGATCTTCTTGGAGGCCTTAAGTTTTTGGCTCCTCTGAGGTACTGTTTTAGTAAGGGATGAGAAAAGATTGGTGGCTCTGTATTGTAATGAGCCAAAATGGCAGAGGCATGAATTTTAATAGATGAAAAAGATAGACCTTTGTCCAGCATCTCAGTTAAGTATTGCAAAATCTGAGGAATATTTGGCACACCTGTATCAGTTCCTTGTGCCTGGTTCCAAACACAAAATCTCTTCCATTTTCCAGCATAAGATTTTCTAGTACTAGGCCTTCTGGCCTCCAAAATGACATCCATTACAGCTTTACTGAGAGGTGTGTTTTGTATGACTACATTATCTGCCATGCTGCCAGGTTTAAAGTCCTGAGTTGGCTGTGCATTTTGCTGGGACAGTAGATGAGGTATCTGAGGTAAGGTCCAAGATGGGCATTGAGACAAGCTCCTTAGTACTGGATACCAGTACTGGTGGGGCCAGTCTGGGGCAATTAGTATCATCCTTGGCTTCTCCTGTCTGACCTTTAGGAGTACCTTGGGGAGGAGAGGCTGAGGGGGAAATGCGTATACTGATAGGTTTTTCCAGCTGAAAGATAGGGTGTCCACTTTCCATGTTTGTCTGTGATAAATCCTTGTGCAGAATCTTTTTAGTTGGTAGTTGTGAGGGGAGGCAAATAGATCTATGTCCAGGCATCCACATTTCCTTGTTATCATGCTGAAGACTTGTGGATCCAGCTGCCACTTGTGGGGATCCATGAGGTTTCCGCTTAGGTCGTCTGACAGAGTATTTTCCTTCCTGGCAGGAATTGTGCCTGCAGATGTACTTGGTAAGTCAATGCTGTGTCCCACAAAGTCATGGATAGTCTGCAAAGAGGGTAAGAATGAGTGCCCCCCTGTTTGTTTGTATACCACATGACTGTGGTGTTGTCTGTCTTTTATCAGTAGTTGTCCCGGATGAAGTAGGTCCTTGAAGGCTGTCAGGGCATTCTGAACAGCTAGCATCTCTTTTTGATTGATATGTAGATACATTTGGTTTGAGGTCCATGCGCCCTGAATGCATCTTCCTGCCATGTGGGCCCACAGGCATAATCTGATGCATCCGTTGTTAGTGTTTGCCTGGCTGGGGTAATGTGAATGGCTGTCCCTTGTTTTATTGACAAGCCTGTGCCCACCATCGAAACTCCTGTTGCAGGCAGGGAATCAGAATAATGACTGTTTCCAGGCTGTGGCAATGTTGAGTCCAAACACATTTTAGGTACCATTGAAGTTTCCTCATATGCAGTCTTGCATATGGAATTAGTAGGATGCAGGATGCCATGAAGCCCAAAGCCTGCAGAATTTTTCTTGCAGATAACTGGGCCTTTGTTGCCAGCATTTTGAAATAGGTAGTCAGTTGCCTTTGTTTGTCTGGCGTGAGATAAGCCATCTGGGCAGTGGTATTTAAGCTTGCACCCAGGAATATTATCTCTTGAGAGGGCACTAGTTTTGATTTCTTTTCGTTGACTGTTTACCCCAGGCATGTTAGAAGTCTTTTCACAAACGCCAGATGCTGTAGAAGAATGTCCTTGTTCTCTGCTTGAATTAGACAGTCATCCAAGTAAGGATATATTTGTACTCCTCTTTGTCTGCAGAATGCAATTACTGGTGCCAGGCACTTTGTAAAGACCCTGGGCGCAGTAGATAAGCCAAAGGGCAGTGCAGAGAATTGGTAATGCACTGAGCCAGCCTTGAATCTGAGATATCTTCTGCATATTTGTCAGACTAGGACATGCAGGTATGCCCCTTTTAGGTCTAAAGTCACAAGCCAAGTGTTCTTGACCAGCATGGGCAGAAGCTGCTGCAAAGTCAACATCCTGAATTTTGGAATATCCAGGAATGTGTTCAAAATAGATAGGTCCAGTATTGGCTTCCAGGCCTTGTCCTTTCTGGGTACCAAGAACAGTCTTGAGTAAAATCTTTGTTCCTGCTCTTGTTCTGGTACTTGTTGAATGGCCCCCATGTCCATGAGGGATGAGACTTGTTTTTGTGCCTCTGCCCATTGATTTTTTGGGAGATCTGGTCAGCCGTTTGCCTTTGGCAGGGTATGGAAATGGAACTTGTAGCCTTGTGCACAATATTTAGAACCCACTTGTCCTGGGTTATGATGTGCCAATTTTGAGAAAAAAGTGCTAATTTCCCCCCTAAGGGGACTGCCAGGAAATAAGTGCTTGGTGCAGGCAGGGGGAAGTCATTGGGACTGTTTCCTGAATGGTTGTGATTTGTCTTCTCCAACTTTGTAGGTAGAAGCCCCCCATTGTTTTGAGAGGAATGAACCTTGCGCCTGGGATCTAACTCTCGGGCATCTGGGTCTGCCCCTTTGAGGTCTGTCTGACACAGGAAAGGACCAGTTCTTTGTTGGCCAGTGTCTACTAAACCTAGGTGACTGTACTTGTAAAAAATCTTTGACCGTTTGCATAGATTTAGCTTTGTCCTCCATTTTCTTT